>NW_022146045.1:938960-987043 GCF_002938485.1 Sitophilus oryzae
ATCGTGTACTTCGTTCAGTTACGTATTGCTAATGACTTGTAGATAATGGATTTTCTATAAAAGAACCAATTAAGGTAAATTCATTTTCTTCACTTCAAAAGCTTTAAATTACTAGGTTTTTACCACCTTCCTCAGCTCTGCGGAAATAGGAAGAAGTAGTTTTCAAAGACGTTTGTCAAAAAATTGCTATTTGAATATCTTGGAGCATAAACCCTTCAGGCTAACAAACAATTGTCCTCACAAAATAAAATCACTAGTAACATATCTATTCCTTCCACCAGCAGATGCTGCTTCATTTTTCTTGATAAAATAATAAATACTTACTTAGCTAACATTATTGTAGTTAAATTAAATAAAAATAACCTATTTAGTTTAGTTATAAATTTAAATAAAGTCCATAAACTAATGTGATTTTGAAAATAGCTACTAAGTGTCACTAGAAAATTCCCATGGCAACACCAGCCATCTTGATTAAAATTTTAATGAAAAATCGCTTGTTATTCAAAATCCGAGCCAGATAGGTATAGGAAGCATATAGTTTGAAGAGCATTTAAATCTGCTTCGACTTATTTAAAAAAATACATAGTGTTGCATTTGATAAGCCAAATTTTTAATAATAAATATATATTTAAAATAGACCAGCACTTTTGGTCACCCTGTATACATTAAAGGAAGCAGTCAAATTTCTCAGAGAAATAAACTTTAAAAAAAAAAAAAAAATAAATAAAATGCTTCTTAAGTCTGTGGTCTGTAGTGATATTTCCATCGATTCCAAAGGAATTAACTAAGTAGAACGTAATTAATAAAATAATAAAATAACTAAACCATATAAAAAGAAACGGTAAAAGTTGAACATCGTCGATTCTAAAGAAGAGCAAACGGATTCGGGTCTGTACCGAGGAAATTTCACTTTTAATTAAATATTCTTCGAAACTAGAGAACTCATTGGCGTAATCCGAGTTAATAGAAACTCGACAAATTCCGAGATGAAATGTCCTTAATTGTTTACGTTAGTTTCCAGTAATTTTAAAGAAGTAGCAGCTTTCTTTTTTAACAAAAGTGTAAATTGGAAACAGTAAGAAATATGATTAGTAAAGCGGAAATAAGGAAAAATGGTAAGCTTTTGACAAATTTGAATTTTGAAAGTATTATAGAAACTTTCAAGTAATTTATGACTTATTTTACAGACAAAATATTTTAGGAAACAAAAAAAATAATTAAAAATAGATAAACAATAATTAATATTTACATCACTTTCTTAGCAGCGCTTAAGGGACCATAAAGGGTCATGACTACCGCTTTCCCGTTCAAAATATTCTAATAAGGTTGCGATGAGTTTTTTGCGCCGGCTATTAAGCTATCTTGTACACTTCTAAAATAGGTTCTAAAAAGACCATTTAAACCAAAACTCGTAATACAAAACTAAAAGCGTCAAAACGAATGACAGTGTCAGGAAATAGATAAATAAATGTAGCAATTTGACATTTTTTACAGCAGAGCTATCACCTGGTGGGAATTTGGCAACAATGAATTTAAAATCCTTTCGATTACTAAACTAAAGTTTAATTGGTATCGCTTATAGCTTTACTCTGGGATGTAGTAATACTACTGTGCAGAATAAAAACTGAACAAATTAGAAACAACCAGAAAAAAAGCAAACATTACTTTACAATACGGAAATTTAACTCAAATATTCTAATAACCCCTAATTCTTATTATAAAACATAAACATTTTACCAAAACATGCCATTACCATTCGACTGATATAAGCATATTATATTTTCAGTATGCTGGTAAACAACGCCACATTATTAAAAAATTATAATGTATATTCTTTTATAATTTATTTTTTACCCTAAAGCAAAATATCATTACATTTCTTTGTAACAAAGGCACACACAGTTACCCCATATGTTTACGGTCTGACAACAAAAAATAACGCAATTAAGTAAACAAATTTAAACATCTCTTTTTTCTATATAATTAAAATTTTGTCGCAAGCTTTTAAGATAAAATAACAGAGGCCTAAAAAAATATAGGCCAAAAATTTTTATTGGTAATTAAAAAAATATAACAAAACGATAGTTGCCTGCTATATTAGAGTATATTTGATTATGAGCCCATATGATTAAATAAACTTGAAAATCTAGTTAGTCTCTTGGGAACGAGAATTTTCATGTCAGATTACTCTACATTAATTGCGGATTATTCACAAAATTGAATTGACAGTGACAGTTAATCGTTATTTCTTTGACGCTAACTTTAAATTATTATAAGGTTACAGTGTGAAGGATTTTGCGCATATTGTACAGTGTGCTCCAGAAAAATGTGAAAAATTGTACTACAAGCTAGAAGTATAAAATAATAAACTGACTTGGTATGTAAAAATACAACTTAACAAATCTAACTCAGTTAAGTAGCAAAACTTTTTAAATATTATCTACTTTGCTATATAATTTCGAACAATTTAATTTTTTGAAATAGATAGCCACAAGTCTTCTCTTTATGTCATAGTGAATGTAGAAATCACTAAATTTGACGTTTGGAATATACACATTTTTTCACAGAGCAGTTTTTTGTCCAAAAATTTTTAATATTTTTTCTCAAAAACGGTTTATTTGGAATTGTATATTTTACTTTTGAACTGTTACCAGTGAATCTCCATATCCACTATATTCTACGTAAAAAGTTCTACAATAAACAGTTTGTTTTTTAACTGTCTCGATACATTTAATAATAACAGAGATACAGGGGTAACCCAAATTACAAAATTTTTAAAAAGACCCTGTAGCTCAGAAATGAAGAGGCTATGAAAATTTTGTTTGCGGCATCTTCCGTTTGACAAAGAAGTGGCACAGGTTTGTGCAAACTGCACCCTTCTACCTTGAAGAATAACGGAGATACCGTATGATTTCACCCAAAATGGAACACTTTTCAGCACAGCATTTTTTTCCTAAAACGAAATATAAAGTGAAATAGAAAAAATAATGCAGAAGTCACTACGACAGTGAACCGCAGCCAAGGCACGTAGGGATTTCCGTTAGAGTTTATTGTAGTTCAGTAGTAGGTAGAAATTGGTTGAAGACAGTCTCGAAATATGCTCTCCAGATATTGTTTAAGATCGTAAAACATAATTTTTTAAAGACGCTTTACACAATGTGCAGTCGCACATTGAGAAAAGTTTTATTACTGATAAATGGACCGCTTTGAAGAGACGAACAAATTTGCAATAATAAATAGCATTAAAGTAGGGCTGTTTGACACGACCATAATTTATTACTTGGGAAATAATTTTATGCTTTTATATTTATTAGTATTCTTTATTAATATTCACAGTTTGGCTTAAAGTTAATTTAATTTGAAGTATCGATAATATTATAGCAATAAAATTGTTACTGAAACAAAAATATGAAATTGTAATAATCAATGAAAAAATTTAATTTTCTTCTAGTCATATATTTAAACTTCAAAAATATTTTTTTATTAAATTATATTCAGGAATGTGGCATACAAAATTTTGAATATACAGGGTGTTCAAAAACATATGTGCTATCTCTCGTGGGGAATTCCTCACGTAAAAATAAGATTTATTTTCATATCAACATAAGTCCAGTTCTGCTGTTTGTATACAGGGTGTTAAAGTCTTAATAATCTTTCGATTTATTATAATTTTCTTCTAAGTGCTTTTAGCTATTCCAATGAAATTTAGGTAAAAGTTACTATAAATGCTACATATTTTAATGCTAAAAAGTGTCGATAAATTCATCAGGGACGTGTACATGGGTTAACACTGAAATATTTTCAAAAAAACATGTGCGCCACTGACTTTTTTTAATTCAATTAAAAGTTATCTCTTGATATTTTGCCAAATTCGGCCTTCTTGATGAGATAAACGCAATTTTATTAATCACAAATTAATAAAATTAAACTAAAACAAAATTAATAAAATTATATATTTACTGTTTGTATTAAATATTATTACTATTAGTCAACATACAGCAGTACCCCAAGTCAGTGGCTTCCATACTTTTTTTTTAGAAAAATATTCCAGTGATAACCATATGCGTCCTAGTGAATATGTCGGCACTTTTTAGCTTTAAAATATGTCGCATTTATAGTAACTGTTTCCCTCAAAATTTTATTCGGAACCATTCGAAACGTTAAAAGTACTTTGGAAGAAAATTATAATAAATCAGCAAGATTTTTAACACCCACGCTACAAACAACGTCGGACCCGATATTGATATGAAAATAAATCTTGTACAAGTGAGGAATCTCCCCACGAAAAATGACCTAACACCCACAGCATCTCATCTTAATTATAGGTATAGGGCGAGTCTTAAATGGGGTGCAAATATTTTAGGGTCAAAATATACGACATTTTGATCCCAGTTTTTGCGAAAAAATTTTTTTTTATAAAACTTATAAAAATATATAAGTAATAATATAAGTATAAAAAAACTTATATTTCTTATAAGACGATTTTAAGTTTAAAAATCAAAGTAGATTTATATAATTATTATGTCAAAATTTAAGAAAATTTTAAAAAGTTATTTTTATTTTAGATTTTCAGAACCACTGTATTTTTCTGTGTTTTAATCTATAGTTCATATCAAAATCTTTTAGTCACGTCATTAAGCTGGACTGGCATAGCGTTGCCACTTTACATATTTTCTTTTAATCAAAATATTTTAGGAAACATATGAAATCAAAATATTTTAGGAAACATATGATTTACATCAACATAACTCACCTCTTTAACAGAACTTAAGGGATATAAAGGGCCAGTACTACCGCTTTCCCGTTCAAATTATTCAATAAAGTTGCAATGAGTTTTTTACGGCTATTAAGCTATCTTGTACACTTCACTAAAAGAGGTTCTAAAAGAACAATATTCGACTGCAAGACTTTCTAGTAAAACTGTTTAAGCTTAAGTATCACAACACAATTTTTTTTTTATTTAAACCAAAAAATCGTCATACAAGCCAAAGTATCAAAACGAATGACAATGTCAGGAAATAATGAATTAATGTGGCAACTTGATATTTTTTACAGCAGAAAAATAAACCTTAATCTCCAGCGGGAAATTAAGATTCAGTTAGTCAACCCGGCGCCGAATATGTCCATAATTGGCAACAATGAATTTAAAATCGCGCCCTCGATTACACGTAACTAAGTTTATTGGTATCGAATATACTACCGTAGACTAAAGTTAGTCTGGGTTACTACATAATATACATGTATGTTGCTATACTATCAAGATATGTTTTAACCGAAAAAAATCCCCCAACATTTTTGGAACATACAAAATAAAAAATAATCATTTTTTTGCATCAAAAATAGACGTGATCCTGAAATTTAAAAATACCACTACACACTATCCTAGAAATATGCACTTAATTAAGACTCTTAATATAGGGAGTCTCATTTTTGTTTATTAATACTTTTAGTAATAAACGAGTAAATGATTACATTTTGAGTTCAAAATGAATTCATATTTTTGGTTTACATTTCTAATGTTACTTTAAGATGAGTACAATTTTCAAAATCAAAATATTCACATGAATTTTGCGAATACGAATACGAACATGAATATTCGTTACATTACAAATACATACTTCGTTTTATTTGTAGTGTTATAATCATAATGGTAAGTGTATTAGAGATGACAAAAGTTAAAATATTTTTTAATTCAGAAAATTAAATATTCTTTGGACAAATGGTGAATAAGAAAACGATAAAAAAAAAACAAACCGGCTCAAAAAATACAGCGTAGCATAATAATGTCACGACAAGACAGAATAAATTCAATGAAAACTGAAACAAAGAACGGTATAATCGCAAAACATTTTCCGCTTGTGCCTCCCCAAAAAAAAATATAAATTTTAACGAGTACAGAAGCTCCCGCTGGAAAAATAGTCCGTGCATTTTTAAACGATAAATATTCTCTAGGGTTTTAATTTGTTGCAATGGATATTTTGATTCATGAGTTTTACGTGGGCTTCTATTTCTTAATCAGCGCCATTTTATTTAAAAGTTTAGCTTTATAAAAGTGTCTACTTTTAAAGTTTAAATTAGTTATGCGGTCTATTTAATAGTGGAAAAACGGGAAAACTTTGTATACAAAATTTAATTTCAACATCTATAAACTTAATTATAAAGTTAAATTGTTAAAACATACCTAATCTTTCAGGTTAACACGTTTTTAGATAAGGAGAGAACAGAAAATATTATTTCATTTGAAAAAATTAGACATTATTTAGAATAGTATATTGAGTTTTATTAGAGTAAAAATGACATTTTTCTGGCGAGGCTGTACGCTTGACACTGTTTGGCATGTTTGACATAACAGGCGAGACACAAAAGTCATTTTACTCCGAATAAAACAACATACTATATTTTTTTTAAAAAAAAAAAAAAACTTTTACACTGGACGCGCGTTTCGATAACCATGTTAGCATTTCTTCTTAGTTTTATCATCAGCAGATGATTAAGACTAAGAAGACTAGTTAGTCTTAATCATCTGCTGATGAAGTTAACATGGTTAGCGTAACGCGTCCAGTGTAAAAGTATTTTATGCATTGTGGTGATTTAGTGTTTTATTTTGCTGTGTAACACCAAAGGTTCTAACCCTCAACTATAATCCGAACAGCTATTTTTCAAACGTCACAAATAATTTTTAAACAATTTCAAAACGTTAAAAAAGTTAAAATATAAATTATATAAAAAATATTGAAAAGTAAACCCAAGTAATTATATATCGAGAAATTATGGTTGCGCTCGTTGAATTGACACACTTCTATGTCAATTTTAATACTACTTTTCTGCATCCCTTTTTTTTCAATTTTTATACCTTAAGCGTCAAAATGATTCTATTAATTTTGTGACATTTGAAATAAAATATATTTGTTAAACATTTTACAATATGTTGCTGGATAATTTTGATTTACGAGTTTGGGGTTTAGTTAATCAGCGCTATTTTTATATAGGGTGAGTCTTTAAAATTATAAAAAAAATTTCAAAATTCGAAATTTCCAAAAAATTTTTTTTTTGCCGAAAAAAAGTTCATAATCGTGTTTCTGGGGTCGAAATATACTACCCCTAAAAAATTTTGCACTTATTTAAAACTCACCCCATAACAAAGTCACCTATAAAATTTTATACGGTCTACTTAATAGTTTAAAACAAACAAAACTGTATAACTTCGTATACAACATTTAATTTTAACGTTTATAAAGTTTGTTATAGTTAAATTGTTAAAACATAATGTTAAAATTAGTTGTGTAATATCAGTGCATAAACCATTTTCAATAACTTTTAATATTATTTTTTTTTTTTTTTAATTTTTTTTTTTCTACAGGGTGGTGTTTCAAAAGTGGCTCACCCCTATAACTCTTGTATTTTTTTACATAAATAAACGACATTTGGTATGTTAGTATATGACATAAATCAGGATTGATTGACGTATTCACTTCCTGTTTCAGCGGAATGACTACGACTTTTGGTATTTTTATGGTATTTTTACTCTTTATCTTGGTAGAAAATGACACTACTCTGAATAGAATGACATATCACATGTCAACTTTTGACATTCTCGATAAAAAAATTGTATTCTAAATTTCCAATCTAGAGTGTGATGGCTGAATGAAAACAATAATTTTAATCAAGGAGGTTTGAAAAATAAATTTAATAGTCTAATGTTTTTGGTGTAATGTCTTGACTGGTTAGAAGATGCCCAAAACGTGTTCTCGTAACAAATCTCGTTTTTATCTGAAAATTAAAAGTTATAAGTAAGGAGGCCTTTTGGGAAACACACGGTATAAGGATCGATCTTTACGAGCCTACTTTTATATAAAAAAGTTTAGCTATAAAAGTGTCTATACCTTTGTGGTTGGTTCACACCTTGAAAACAAAAATAAAAAATAAAAACAATAAAAAAATCTATAAATAAAAAATATATATTATTTGTAAAAAATCACTGCGTAAAGGTATGGTCATCTCCACCATGTCATGTGGTCATCTCCAATCCGCAAAATTTCAAAAGTTTAAATGGGCTTCCAGTTCTAAGTTCGTCAAAACAGACCCGTCAAAAATGGGCTATATGATTGACTTACCTTCCTTAATATATTTATTCAAAGGAACTATTAGTCAATTGTTACCAAGGAATATCGCATTTCTACACAGGCTATCAACAAATATTTCCTTTCAATTTCAGTTAAAAACGTATTCATTATAGTTTTAGGATTTCTTTGTAATGTAATTTCTTGGTAATATCTAACCTTTTAGAAACTGCTTTGGAGGTAGTAACTTTGAAATCAAACTGATATCAGTTACTGAATTTATTAGAAAGTTGTTTTACACTTATTGAAACTGTAATTTCTAATCGTTTTACCCTAATCATTTTATGTTCTTTTTTGCATTATTTGCGTGTCGATTTCTACCAAAATAAGAGCTTATTCTCAACGTTCGACGTTTATAGCCACTAAACCTATTTTACGTCACCGATCAAAATTCTATTCTGTAAATATATTTTTGAGCATGAGCGGAAATTCCGAAATTTATGAATCGTCGCTTCCGCGTAGTTGATATTAGACAGCAGACGATGTCATTCTTCGATTTTTTAGATCAAAAAGTATTATACAGGATTTGTAAATCAAATTGTCCGAACAGTAAGTGAACAACGTATAGCTGAAAATAAGATTGCGGGTAAATAACAATGAATAAATTACTGATAATACAGGACAAACTCAATAATAATATAAGTACTTTGACGATGACTTTTTTTAGACGAGATCTGTCCTGAAGCCGAAAAAATTTTTACAACAGTTGGAAGACTTTTGTCTCAAGAATCGCCCACCCAGTTTTTCTGTTTTCGGCAATGAAGTGTGACATCTTGTCTTAGCGAGTGTGGATTAGATTAGATTAGAGATTGATTCTTAGAGGCTTCGGCTCCGATCCACTGCGACCCTTCCTTAGATCTATTGTGGTCCCTCTCTGATCCCGGGATTGGCATTCTCCAGTCCTAGTGTGGATTAGTCTTAGCGAGGATCCAAAAACAGGCCCACCAACAACGGCAGTAACCCAGGAAAACGTCAATGCTGTACGTAAGCTGATCCAAGAACACATCAAAGTCACATATCGTGAAATTGAAGCATCATTGGGCATTTCAAAGACCTCACAAAATTTTACAAGACGGAAGAACAGAAAGTAGAGTCAACTGATGTCAAAAAACTCCACACCGGTTTAACGCAGAAAACCTAACAACAGCATGCTATACAGTATGTTAGTGGTGATGAACCCTGGATTTACTCTTATGAACCTGAAAATAAACTTAGTTCCGAGATAAACCAAAGCCGACAGAAGTTATCCGGTCCTTGGAAGTGTTTCAAAAAATGGTGTCTCAAAAGCGGGTCATTTAACAGTTGTTACCTTTTTAAAGAACTGTTACTGCTAATTGGTACATATTTATTAGCTTGTTAAAATAATTGCTGAGTTTCTCTGAAAACTAAAGCTTCATTCAGAACCCTGCAGTGGAATAAGATAGTGGCTTCAATTAGCGTAGAAGTGTGTAGTTTGTTCCTCTAATATCAGTGTGTGTAGCTCCAGAAGCATTCGGAACATCAAAATTAGTGGTATTAATTAACAGAAAAATTAACAAACCTTGAACTTTTCCATTAATTATAATTCTAAAATTTCGAGGAATGTCATTTGGGCTTTTATTATCATCATCAAGATATTAGCAGTGGTTTCAATAACCAGGCAGCTCCATTTTTAATAAATTTTGTGGAAATCGAAAAAGAGCTGTTCGGTTCTTGCTGCAAACCCAAAGAAAAGCAGCTACAACTAACGTCTCCATTTAGAGACAGGGCATCAGTCAGAGAACATGAGTTTTGAGAAACGTCACTTGGTAACTTTATAACAAACTTCAAATATTTTGTGCGCTATAATAACCTTGTGAATGCCAGGACAGATGACTTTTAATAAGAAATCTGTAGTATCAATCTAGATTGAAAAAAATTAAGAACTCAAAATGCCGAATGGTGACTGATGCCCATTCAACAAATCACGATTCAATTGAGTTTTTAAAGCAAGAAAAAACATAGACTGTCCATCCCTCTATATTAATAATCTGGACCAAAGTTCTGACGATGACTTTCCAAAAATAAAGAATGAACTGAGTGGTCAAAGGTTCCAGTCCCTAAAATATCCAGTCAGCCTTCAAAAACGCAACTTTGTAGGTACCAACAAGCGAGTTGGATAACTACTTTCAGAAACGGATACAAAAATTTTATTCTCTTCGTGGAGAATAATACTGAAACAATAGTGTTTAAAAGTTATCTACGATTTTTCTACCCTATAGCGTGCAAAATATAAAAGACAATCCTTGTAATAAATGCACTGTAGTTCTGTCATAGCTTCTTAAGTACGATCTCAAAGATTTTCCTTGATTTAACATAAAAATGTCTCCTCATGAACGCCTCAGTAGATTGAAGCTAAGAACAAACGATGAATGCAGATTCTGTGGTGAAAATTGGGAAAAACCAGAACACCTCATCATTGAGTGTGCTGAGACGACAAACTATTTTTGCCATAAACTTTGCTACGACTGATATTGCAGATTGAGATCTACCTCTGTAAAACTGTCCCAGATACTGGTTTTGTCAAAGCTCTGTGACTCTACAATGAGTTGTGACTCAAGAAAAGGAGGACAACATCTGTAAGGTCGCGGTGATTAACCCCTCCCACTCATTCTATCTCTAAGTACGGTCGCAACAAACATAGAGAGATTAGCCAAATATTCTATTGTGCTCAAGAAAAAAAACTATTTAAACAAAGCAAGTATATTTCGACAACATATAAGAAGCTGAAAGAACTTTGGAACGTTCAGCATAAATGCGTTTTTTTTCTCTACAACAGCAAACTATTGCTCGACAAAAGTTCATGCGAATAATAAAAACTAGATAAAAGAAAGTAGTAAAAAGAGCCGTGATACAGTAGACGCGACACGTGAACAAAAGGTGCGATCCGAGGAGGAAAAGAGAGCAAAACCCTAAACGAGTTTACAACAACTTTGCAGCCGACGCTGACGGCTTTTTGCCGAAATAAAAAAAGTTCCGTGTTTTCCTTCGCCGAAGCCGTTTTAATTTTCGCATAATTGGTAGAAAAACTTTATTTCGGTAAAGCCTCTAAATCCGATTGCCATTTTCCAGATTTTTCTTTGTGCAGTTCTCTATAACTCAGTGGCGGCTCCTGGTAACATTTTTAACGTGATCTGTAAATAAATATGAGAGAAATTATTTTCATTTTGAAGTGAAACTTCCTTACGCGCCCTGGGAGTAAAAAATCAAGGCCGTGTGATATAAGTCACAAAGTTTATATGACCGAATGGTTGTCGTCTCGGCGCGCTCAGTGATGTGGCGTGTTCTGGTGTTTCCATTTTCCAAAAGTAATCTGCATCTGTCGCTTCTAGGCCTCAATCACTGAGGTGTCTACTGAGGGTGACCAGTGACGTTCTGTTAAAACTATTTAAAATCAAGGAAAATCTTTGATTATTCCTCGGTCGTAAGGCCTGAGATATTTCAAAGTGTCTTAGACCGTTGAAAGATTCCATTCCATGGAATGGAGGCTTTCCAGATTTTGAGTTCTGTTTTAGTTTCTATCCCTTCTGTCCCTGGCACCTAGAATAGGAGGACTTCCTTTGCTTAATTTGTTCAGTTTTAGGCATTCTTTGATTGTGGTAAGGAGCTTCGAAGCACTACAGCGCTTATGCACCAGCCGCCACTGTTTTTTGTATCTGTTTGCTCTCGCTTCGAGTTGTTTCTTGCACCCTTCGCTGCTTAAGGCCTATCGGATTATTAGGCAGTAGTTTTATATATTTTTCTTTAATAAGAAGCTTCTGTCGTTAATATTCTTGCGTCGAGCTTTAGGGCAAAAACAATAGGAAAATTGAAACTAATCTTCTTATATATATCAGTACTATAAATTAATAAAATGAATGTAAGTAAAAAATCATTGGTGATTAAAATAAATTGAGTAATAAAGTAAAACAAAGATGATAATTTTCATTCAAATTAAAGTTTGCCTAACGAGTCAGCGAAAATTCTAATATACGACATCCCAAAAATTACTGAAAAACATATAATTTAATTTTACTGTTAGTTAAAACATTATGACAACTGTTACTCACATGTATCTCCCCTTTGGACACACTTCTTGTTCACTAGTACATTTTTAAATGTATTTAGTTTTCATGAAGTATCTTGTAAATTTATTTTTATGTCCAAAATTCAAAGAGAAATTCCTATTGTATTCGAACTTGAACCAGGTATTCTCTTTTAGGTATTCTTTTAAACACTATTGTTTTAGAAGTATTCCCACGAAGAAAATGCATTTTGCATCCGTTGGAACCAATTGTGAAAGAAGATATTCCATTAGCTTGGGTAGGTACCTTCAAAATTGCGTTTCTTAACAAGCACCTTTGACCACGCAGTTCACTCTTTAATTTTGTGAAAGTAAAAATTCGTTAGGACTTAGGTCGGAACTGTATGGAGGATGGTCCAACAATCGATAAGCTTTTGCTTTAAAAACTCAATTTTTCGAGCTGTGTGGGTATTTGCATTGTCTTGGAGGATCATTCGTCGTAGAGGATTGGTTTTTGGAAACTCAGGAATTACTTCCGGCAAACAAATAGATATGTATAAATCAGCAGTAACAGTTCTTTGATCTTGCGGAGGAATTGTTGCTAAATGTCCCACTTTTGAGACAAGTGTTGCCACCAATTTTTTTGAAACATTTCGAGAACGGATAACTTTCGTCGGTTTTGATTCATCTCTAAACACCCAAATAGCAGATTGACTTTTATTTTTCTGCTTCATAAGAGTAAGTCCAGAACCATCACTGACAATATTGTATTTATTTTTGAGTGTTTTGTCACCAATTGACTCTAATTGCTTTCTGTTCTTTGATAGGAACGAATTCCTACTAATGCTTCAATTTCAGGATATGTTGCATGTCGATATTCTTGGATCAGCATCGACGCTTTCAAGGGTGACTGTTGTTATTAGCGGACCTGTTCTTGGATCGTCGCTAAGACTAATCCGTCCACGTTAAAGTTCCCCATACCAACAAAAAATTGTCGACTGATGTGATGCTTCATAGCTGAAAACACAAACCAACTAGGCAAGGCATATGTTGAGACAACTGTCTTCGAAAATTGTAAAAAATTATTGTACGAAATTTTTCCTGGCCTAATTCCATTTTGCGACTGACTTGTCAGCTTTAAATGAAACTGTTTAAAACTTTGGCTTTAACTAAAGATGACAGTTAATTTTGACGTTTGATATATGTAGACAGGCGCCTACTATGTTCCTATATGCAAAAAAGACAATACCTTCAGTATTTTCAGTTAAGTTGTTTTGTAAGTAAATTTTCTCGAAAACTAGTTGGTGTTTTCTAGGTAGTCCATTCTATTTACAAACTTTAGCCTTTTTTTAATCCCTAGTTTACGTAAGTTTCCGTTGGCGTCGTTATTGGCAGACCTTGTCGGAAAGAGAAAGAAAGCTCTAAACTAACGAACTGATTTTGTTCGAAACTTAAATAAAAGAACGTTTGATTAGGTTCCATTAGGGCGTCCGAACGGCAAGAAATAATGAGCTGGAAGAACGGATAAAAATTATTGAGTTTGTTGAAGGCACTACGTGTCCTTAATTAAGAACTTTTGTTAGTGGTTGTTCTTTTTCCAATTCCTTTTGTGTTTTCTCCCCATTTTAGTTAAGTCGGTGGACCCGTTTTCATTAAATCAATCCCCCCTTTCAATATTAATGTTATTTCTTTACGTTAATCTCTTAGTTTGGTTTGATTAGAGTTTGGGTTAGTCATATAATAGTTTAAGAGTCTATTACGCTGTATTGTTCAGGTCGCTCTCAGGGGTCGGGTAAAGCGGGTGTGCGGCCGAAGGAGATATATATTATATTTCAGAAATCTGCCTAAGGCTTAGCCCGATCACCACACCCAAAATTCCAAACACACGTGCTTTTTTTTATTAAGGCTTGATTAAGATTTGCAGAGCTTCAGCATTTACCATAAAATAGCGAGCGATTTGTTACAAAACGATATAAATTATATATCACTATAATCACAAAACTTCAATCTTTTTCAGTATTGTAACGAAATTTTAAATTATGTTTTATTTTCGAGAAAATTTAGTTCAAACATAAGGAATATTTTGTTGATGATTGCCCATCAGAATCTTAAAAATAAAGTTGTCTAACAGTAGAATGTACTACAGTACGGATATAGTATAATCCTTTATCTTTAATTTCCTTCTTCATTTGTGTAAAAATACCTAGTCAGTTTTACATAAAACGTTAAATGCCGAACGCTTATTTTGTTACTTTTTCGGACTAGTAAAATGGACTTTTAAGTATGCAAAATTAGATAATGAATAGACTGTATGATTGAAAAAAAGGCTTTAAAGACGGTTGGGGAATGACAATCGACGATAATTTTGGCGAGGTTAATCTCTAGACGTCATTTACTGAAAATTGAAATAAACTTGTCAAAATTCACACGAATTATAGAAAGATTAAAAAAGGATAGAACGTTTCCAGACACACAAATCTATTTCCAAAAAAATATTTTTCTCGAATATTAAAATACACAATTTAAAAATAATTTTTACTCAATATAAAAATAAATTACAACCTTCTTAAAGCCACATGGCAGTATACTCGTTTAAAAGATAAAGAAGAGTACGGGCCAAGTAAATGATATCTAGGGTTTGACCTCGCCAATATTATTATCGATTGTCATTCCTCAGCCGTCTTTGACGCCGTTTTTTTTTGATCATATTGTCAAGAAAAATGGCCTATCCGCCAGAAATTAAAAATGTATTACTGGTTGCCTGCACAACCGCAACGTATCCGCCAGAAATTAAAAGACTTTTTCAGGCGCCATCTTTTAGTCAAGTCGAGAAGTAAGGGAATCAGACAATAGAATTGTCTGTGTGTATGAAGAAGTACGCTTTCCGAGAATTGGGGAAATTTCGAGAAGCAGTCAATAGAGTATATAAGCCGGAGCCATCGACAACTGAGACAGTTTTTGAAATTTGAATATACCGCGTGGAAATTGAAAATCGGACAATTTGGTGAAGGAATCTTATAAATAGTTAGTTTGTTGTGTGTTATAAGTTAGTAATTGTGTATAAAGTGAGAAAATAAATTCGTTAAGTATTTTATCGTGAGTTTAAATTAGTGGACCCACGGAATCCGTAACAATATGGTATTTATTTTAATTTTTTATTTAGGTGTACAAAATTTACTTTTTGCTCTATTTTATTATTCTTAATAGGTGTCATACTCATTAATAATTCAATTATTAAATTATTATGTACTGTTTTATTAGTACATTAATGATAATTCTTATAAGATCCTTTTTAATATTTGAAATAAGTAACACAGAATACGCAGAATAACAAAAATAACTTACTTATGTCAGCCATCCAATCAGTCAAACTTTAAACATATCGCATTTGTTTACCTGAAACAAAAATTAAGCTATTAATAATTGAAATCTGGGCGGAATGAATGAAATCTGGGAGTCTTAAGAAAGTGTAAATATTATTAGAGGTAATATATTTCGAGCCCCGAAACACGTCTATGAGATTTTTTCGCGAAATTTATTTGTTAAAATTTGGAATTTTTGGAAAAAAAAAATTTTTTTTTAATTTTTAATGAAAAACAAATAAACAATATCTTCATAACATGGAAATGAAAACAAAGGTAGTAGTGTAAATTTACAAGAGAGAAAATCCAAAAAAGATCCAGTGATTTTCAAAATTTAAGCAAAAATCAATGTTTTTGGAAATTTTCAAAGTAAAATATCTCGGTTATTTTAGACTTATTTGAAAAACGACAAAGAGAAAATATGTTTTATTTATCGAGATCTACCAGCTCTAAAAATATTTGCACTTATATATCACAATATCACCCTGTATTATATTGTAAATAAATACGTTATTCAGATATAGAGCATAGGGGTATTAAATTAAGAAACAAATTAAACAAATAATAATGTTCACAATAGCGTAACAACCTACAGAAGTCTACCTCATTTTACCCGAATGTTAGGTTCCTTATATTGAAATAAAATAATGAGTCTTAAAATTTAATTTCTTTAATTCCTTTCTTGAATTTCAAACTTATGTTCTAATTCTTTGAGTTCTTCTTTAGTGAGTTCCACAATACGTGATTCAAACAGGTCACCTATATATTCCTGCTGCAAATCATTAAATCCCTCTGCAGGCAAGAACTTGCTTAATTTATTACTTTCCTTAATTTGATTTTGTGATACTCAGCACCTGCCTGTGATACCCCCCTTTCTGATTACCAGCACCGCGATCTTATAGATCTACTGTGTTCCCCTTTCTTCATTATAACTCATCATATAATCTCAGTGCTTTGACAAAAGACAGTATCTCGGACGATTTTACAGAGGTTAGTTCTCTATTTAATGGTACGAATGGTTGTCGCCCCGGCGCACTCAGTGATGGGGTGTTCTGACGTTTCCCCACATAATCTACATTCGCCGTTGTTTCTTAGCTTTAATCCACTGAGGTGTTCATTGAGGAGATAGTGTCCTGTTAAAAACCCCGTAACAATCCGAAGATTGTTCTTACTTAAATCCAAGAAAATCTGATTTTTTTCGGTCGTAAGACCTAATAAATTTCTTCGAGTGTCTTAGACCGTTAGAGAATTCCCATTCCAGGTTATGGATGTCTTCCAGGTTCTTGAGTTCTGATTTAAGTTGGTTTTCAGTTGGGAAGCAGAATGGTTCTGGTGCAGTTAGTGGAGTGTTCGTTCCTTTTCTAGCTAGATCATTTGCCTTTTCATTACCATCTATCTATATAATTTGTTCAGCTTCTCTAAGCATCTTTTGACCAACTTCGAATTGATCAGAGAACGCCTAGAAAAGCTAGACCCATGTAAAATCAGCCATTGATTGGTGTCAAAAATGCAGACGCGTGTAAGAAAAACTGCGCATACATTTGCTGCGCGAAACCAGTCTGCATAAACAATTATTTTCTGAACAACAAAAGTTCGATAATCATAAAAGTTTAGTAATTTTCGTTCTGTGGTTAGTTAAAAAATTATTACCACAGCTTCTAGATGAATTCATGAATCCGTTAATGCAAATTTTGGTCTTTGACTGAGCATAGTTTTTCTAGCCTAAAACATTCCTTTTTTATGTCATTTAATTCTGTGAAAATTGAGCAAATCCTTATGGTCTTTTAACATCCTAGAAAATCTAATACAATAAACCCATCACCAGAAACGTTCCTAGAAAACTGACTGAAATTCGAAAGATTATCCTTCGATGAGCGACTTTATCTTTACGATACATCCATCGCGTTGAAAAATAGAATCGAGAGGTGCAAAGGGGGCAGCTCCTGTTCGCATTCTAGCGCCAGGACACGTAGTGCATCTTCAGGAACGGTCCGATTCTGCTTACTAGTTTTCTCTTTTAGGTTGTTTCGCCTCTTCTTTTTACTGTGTCGCGATACGTGACCGAGTCTAATAGAGAGGGAGCTTTTTTCGTTGGACGTATTAAGTCCGTAGAAGCTCTAATTTAGGAAAACACGACAGTATTTTTGTTATATGGCTGAAAAACTTTGTTGCTGTAAATGTAAGCACTGGAAAAGAATGCTAATATATGGATGACAGTTTTTTCAGATTATATTAACCAAATATGTACAGGGTGGGCCAAATAAAGGGAAACACCTTTTTCTATAGGAGATAGGATATAGAATAAGACACTAACATCTAACATTTCGTTCATTGTTTACGCATAGAAAAGGAAGATTCCTCAGCCGTCCGGGAAACCCCCTTAATATGGATCAGATATAATCCATTCTTTTTTTTTCGACTTCGAACGAGTATTTTATTAATCCACGCATCGATAGGTGGAGCGATACGCTCAAAAATAAGCTAACTTGACGATCGTAAGCTGTCTAGATTATAGTCAGTTTATAATCTCGGCCCTTTTATGCCGAGAACGAGAGCGAGATCTCGGCCTGATTTTTATCCGAGAATGACTTTAACGAGACCGAGACCGAGACCGAGATCTCGGTCGGACCTTACTTGTGAGTTTAATTTAAATTTTATTTACTCAAACCCGTGATAATTGTGAAAAAGTGGAATAAAAAGCTTAAAAAGCTCTGTGAACTGCAGAAACCATCGTGGATCGTGGCATAACGTCGGTTTCCAATGTTTCATAGGGATTTCATACATGTCCTTATATAAAATAAGGTTTCTTATATGTAACACATTGGTATTTTATTTATAAAATTAAAAGAAAATAAGTAATAAATTTGAATAAATAATATTTGGCGACATAATTCCGGAACTGTCCGAACTGCCCGAACCGCCGAAATTATCAAAAGCTTTGGGTCGCGACCGTTGCAAGAATAGCGCCAAATAGTATTTACATCATGAGACAAAGAAAACAAAATATGATATTGCACAGGTTGGTCACTACGTCACAGGTGATAACTGTACCATTGGTCGGCAAGCTCCGCGCGCCAATTTCAAATCGTAAAACTGAAGACAAATAATAAATATGAAAATTACTTTTCAAATGTCAAGCTCAATAATTTTACATAACTTTTGAGGTTATGTCCTAATTCTCCCCTATTTTAGATCTTTTTTTATTAGTGGCAGTTGAACAAGATGAATATTTTTTTGAATGGCGTCAGAGGTGATGCGTAAACTGAACGAAATTGGAGCCACTATCGATCATACCTTGTTTTCAGAATGACATATTATATGTCAACTTTTGACATTTTCGTATATGGTTTATTTGAAATTATAACTTGCGGTTAGTAATAAAAATTTGACTCAAAATATCAAGTGCGTGGTATCAAATTGGGCATCTTTTAACCGTCTAGGACGAGACACTAAAACATTAGACGATCAAATCTATTTTTCCAAGGCTCCTTGATTAAGAATTAGTGTTTTTAACATAGCCATGGCACTCTAGCTTGAAATTTAAAATACTATTTTTTATCAAGTGAGAATGTCAAAAGTTGACATATGATATGTCATTCTATTCAGAATATCATTTTCTATCGAATAAAGTAAAAACATACCGAGGGTACCATTTAAAAATCAAAAGTTGTAGTAATTTCCGGTGAAACAGAAAGTGACCAAAAACAATTGAATACGTCAATCAATCCCAATTTATGTCATATACTAACATACCAAATCTCGTTTTTTATCTGAAAAAATTAAAAAGTTATTGGGGTGAGCCACTTTTGAGACGCACCCGGTAGTGCAAAATTTCAAAATTAAAGTCAATGCCAGTCCAAAGAAGATACTTATTTTATAATTTTATTATCAATTTTGTCTACTATGTTCAAAACAAACAGTTTTGTCTTTGTTTCTTGCTTGTTGTAAGTTTATAATTCTATTTTTTTTATTCAAAACCTTACTTGGTTTAGAAACTTATTAAAATGAAATCATCACAGGTTTTTTAAGTCGATTTTTAATGAAAAAAAAACGGCTTGGAAAAACGAATAGCCATAAAACTGGATAATCGACGATTCCATTCGTTTACGCGGCGACTAGTTTTTCCTAGCGAAAAACAAATTTTTCACCGAAAAAAGCATCGGATCGATCCGCGCAGCACCGACAGTTAAATTATGGCCCTCCAATTTCATTTGTTTGCCTTCGTTCGGCGAACGATTTTGACAGTGGGAAAAATATACGCCGCCATAAAAGTGGATTAAGTCGATAAAAAAGGACGCCGCGTTACCGACTTTCAAAGCCGATTTCGGGGGAAATCAATTCGAAATCGAATGAATAATATTCGGGCCGTATAAAAATAATCCGCGGCGAGCAACCGATTTTCGCTTGCCTCCGCGTTGCCCCCGCACGCTGCCGTCGTTCTTGCGTATAGCCCTTCGGCTGGGTAAATTCGGGAAAAATCGGGAAAATGGACCGGAAAGGGCGCGAGAGGCGTTTCCCGCGCGTTGGATTTGCGATTATCGAATGAGCTGAAAGAATATGTGAAAAATAATATGCAGATGGTCATCATCATAATCAATTTCAGCTTATTCAACCATTTCCAATTATGGTGTAGCCTCTCTCACATATTTAGATACACTCTTTGTAGTTGGACCCATAGTTGTCTATTGTTGGCTATGCGGGCCCAAGTTCTCTCTCTCTCTCTCTCTCTCTCCCTCTCTGCTGGTTTGCCTCTATTCCCCTTTCTATGGTCTTCTTCCACATTTCTCGACTGTGACTTGTTTGATTTGATCAGACCATCTCATAGGCGATCGACTTCTACTTCTCTTTCCCTGTACTTCTCCCATCACTATAAGCCATATTGCCATTTCTTCTTCTAGCCACGTGTCCAAAATACTGCAATACCCTCTTCATGCATAATGATGATAGTCTGGTGGTTACACCTAACTCTTCCAGTATCGACTGATTAGTTCTCCTCGCGGTCCAGGGAATTCTAAGCAATCTCCTGTAGCACCACGTTCCAAAGGAATCAATATATTTGCGTTCTTTAATTCTAAGTGTCCACGATTCTGAGCCATATGAGAAGAGTGGGAAAGACCAACGTTCGGGCCAGTTTCATTTTAGTGTTTTTGGTTATTATTATTAGTATGAGCTTTTCCATATTTTGGTAAGTCTCAGCATCGCACTCTTGGCCAAGTTACCTATCCCTGCTAATTTCCTAATATCATGGTCCCATCTCAGGTTTGATCTTCCTCTAGGTCTCTTAATTCCTCGTGGGTACCATGCTGTAATTTTTGTGGTCCATCTGTTGTCCGTCCTTCTTGCCAGGTGTCCTTCCCATTGCCACTTGAGGGATTTGATTTTGTGGATGACATCTAGATTAGATTAGATTCCTAGAGGTGGCTCTCGGCCTGATCCATTGCGACCTTCTCAGATCTATTGTGGTCCTCTTCTGATCCTTAGATTACATTCTCCAGTCCAATCCTTTTCACAAAATTTAGCAACTTGGAGACTGATTCCTCCATGTAGCTCCCTGGCAATGGCCTATCATTGCCTATTACCGAGAACCGCAAATTTGCCAGGCTGTCGCACCGACATAAAAGGTGTTCTGTCGTTTCTTCTTCAGATTGGCAGAACCTACACGTAGCTTCGTCTGTCAGTCCCATCTGCTTTAGATGCCTATTTTACTTACAATGCCCTGTTAGTAGACCCACTACAGCTTTGACTGATTCTGTGGATGACATCTATTACCTGGGTCTTTTGTCATATCTACTCTATTCTTTTATGATCTTTCTTGGCTATTCCCAGCATATTTTGTTCCATTGAGCGTTGTGCGACCTGCAGTTTTCTTATAATGTCCGTTTTAAGTGTCCAGATTTCACACGCATAGGTAATGACTGGTAGTACACATTGGTCGAATGTTTTTTTCTTTAGATAAAGTGGAATTCTGGATTAAATATGATTCAAATTCTTCCATAAGTACTCCATGCTAATTTAATTCTTCTGTTAATTTCTGGTAGTAGAGATCCCGAGATCAGCGAATCTTAGATATTTATATTCTCCATCTATTCTTAATGCTTTCTTGGCCCTATCGAGTTGACGGGTTTCTTCTAGTGTTGCTGTAAACAGCTTGTCGTACTCCTTTGCCAGTTAGGAACTCTGGAGTTGTTTTATACAGGGTGGTCCGAACTGTATTCTGGAAACTTCGGCAGCATATTCTGCAGATAAAATTAAGTAAAAAAGTTCGTATAAATGTATGTCCTAAAATGCTTAGTTTCGGAGATACAGGGTGTAGAAGTTTAATTTTTATTTCGATTTTTTCCAAATGATTTCTAAAGTAACGTCAATATTTGGATGAAAATTGGTGGATGGTTATTTTGTGACATGAGAAATTTGATTTTGATGTCAATATGACTCCCATTTGTAGGTGGCGCCACCTACATGTGTTTTAACTGTTTTGAAGAGTAACAACTTTTCTCGTTGGTACCTGTATAAAACTACTGAGTAAAAAAATATACATTTACGACTTTTTTTACATAAAAAAGGTCTCTTGGTAAAAATCGCTACGAGTAATGGTTCTCGAGATATTTGGAAACGAAATTATCAATATCTGTCATCATTGACATAAATTAAACATGTTGACTAAATAGTTTTTAGACTGAAATCATAAATTTGAAATCTTTTTGTGTCAAAAGTTCAAAAGAAACTGTTTAATCATCATTTTTTCGCAGAAAAACATATGATTAATTTAAAAAAAAAATATTATTTCAGTCAAACAACTATACTCAACGTGTATTGCTTTTTTTGCTTATTTTTTGTCAATAATGAGATGTATTGACTATTTCCATTCTAAATATCTTGAGAACGGTTGCTCGTAGCGATTTTTACCAAGAGATATTTTTTACATAAAAAGTCATGGTAATGTATATTTTTTTATACAGGTACTTCAAAACAGTTAAAACACATGTAGGTGGCGCCCCCTACAAATAGGAGTAATTTTGACATCAAAATCCAATTTCTCGTGTCACAAAACTCCCAGATACCAATTTTCATCCAAATATTGACGTTACTTCAGAAATTATTTGGAAAAAATCGAAATAAAAATGAAACTTCTACACCCTGTATCTCCGAAACTAAGCATTTTAGGACATACATTTATACGAACTTTTTTACTTATTTCGATATGTAGAATATGCTGCCGAAGTTTCCGGACCACCCTATATATAATTACATTTGCTTTGGCTTCCTTGTATATATTGGCAAGAATTTATATATAAAGCCTGTGTTCCAATGCAAAAATGTATTTATACGTCGAAAAACAATAGTGTTTAAAAGTTATCTACTGTTTTTTTTCTGCATCTATATGGCAAAATATAGAAGACAACCAAAAAATGCAAAATGTAAAATTTCCAAATCACAATGACAGCAGACAATGTCAGCAGATGAAAATACTTTATTTCAATATTAGATTTGCCCCAATAAATTAAAAACAGATTAAAATTAAAGTATTGATTTATACATTTCCAAACCACAACTTCGAAATTGCCAACGAGAAAAACCTCGAGTACCATCGCCGTTTCCTTCGTTTCGCTTTTCTTCAATTTCCAATGCAAATTGAACTAAGAATACATATTTATACCATCGAAAAGGCTAATAAATCACGGAAACGAGTCAATTACGAACCAATTAAACTTATAATTGAAAGAAAAACGATTTTACTTCCCGATCTGCGGGAGAAAATTTTATTACGACTCGGTAAAATGGGTGTCTCTTTAGAACCAATAACAATTCAGAAGATTTAGTCAATTCGTATTTCGTACAATTTGGTAGTATTCCATCTTAGATTGAGGAAATAAAGTTATAATAGTAGATTTTTGTATTTTAATATTATTAATATCAATTCAAGAAATATTGTTATTACAAATTTTTAGCAGCTTTTACAATTACTAAAAATGGGAAGAGGACATTACGTTAAAAAGGAAATAAAAAGTTTAAAAATGCTGCGGTTTTGGAATGTCGTATATAAATATTCTATAAAAACAGTTATTCTATAAAAAAAATCTCCCATATTTTCATGCTTTTTTATTTTTCTCTAAAGTAGGGTAGGGAAATTAGGAAAAGTTTATAATCATCTGCTGATGATGCTAAAATGGTTAGCGAAACGCGCGTCCAGTGTAAAAGTAAAAGTGTTTTGGTGTATTGTGGTGATTTAGTGTTTTTATCTTACTTATAAACAGGATTAACCATTTTACAACAAGCAAAAATTTTAATAAAGAATGCATTTATATGTCATATGTATATGAATGCAAAATATCAATAAAAAAGTTTTTCCTCTTTCCGTAAAGACAATCCGGGGACATACAGTATACATATACATATATATATTTTCGATATTTTCAAAAGTCAATAACTCGGAAACGGTTGCTTTGAGGTATATTGTGTGCATTTCGATTTTTGCTTTGAATTGAAGGAAGAATTGAAATATGTAATAATATACAGGGGGTACTATTTAAAAAAAATAAACTTTGATGTGCCACGACGAACAGATCTTTAAAAATCCTATCACTTTTATATTAAACTATTTGCGGTACCTTCTATATTTTACCTAATAATCGACCGTTTCCATACATAGAAGCGACCCTGTATAAGTATGTCTAAGTCCAAGAATTTATTTACAAGATACCTTCTAAGCACTTTTAGTTTTAGTTTTATACAAATTTGGACAAATTTCTAAGACACATTGTATATGGAGATATCTTCAAATGTCTTAAAATAAAGCTCGGAAGAATATATTTATGAGTGGTGTGTCAAATATCGTAATGTAACAAAATAGGGACATATCTCGATATTACGGGAATATAAGTTGATACTGCTGAGGGTGTAGATATAAAAATTCGGATACAGTGCTTTGAAAATTTTATGAAATAATTTCGCACGATTTATTTATCCGATAGCTCACTCCATTGTCGATTTTTATTAATATTATTATTATTATTTTTATTGGAAAAGCTTCGGAAGTTTGACTCTTGAAAATCAGAGGCGTGCGGTAAAATTGATGCAAAGGAAGCAATTCTTAAAACAATTCTTTGAAGATACTTGGTGCAAATTCATCATTATAAATAAAAACGTCGATGTTTTGACATATTTGGGGAAAGTTATTATAATCTTTAAAGGATATATATCTTCTATTATTTTGATGTAAATGTTATCAGGTAGCAATTGCTAATTTTGAAGTTTAACTTGATATAATGTCATTTTAACAGAACGTCAACGGTTTTTGTAACTTATCTGTTAAAAAAAATAAAGTGTTCTCGAATAGTTTAAATAGTTTTTTTCTTTATTCTTTGTATTTTTTTGCTTCCGACGAAGGAAGGAGATAAACTTTCCAAAACGTTAAGCATTTTTTTGTCCGTTAGGCAAATTTATTCATTTGTAAGCCACTGCTGACAATTAGTCTCCGTTGGATTAACGCAGCAGTGATTACAAAAAGTAACTATTTTATTTTGTAGATTTTCTTGCAATGGCGAAATACCCCCAAAAGATTTTTTTGGAGAAATAATAGAGGGGTATCGCAATGGGAACACGGCCTCCGAGGGAGGGATCAAACAGAATCCCAAGCAACATAACCATTCTAATGGCAGCAACTTATTTTTATAAATCAAAATAAACTCCTTTGGAATTAAAATGACGGAAAGAGCTATCAAAAAGTGTTCTCGTTAGATAGACTATAATTGTGTAACGTTAAAATACAATAATGGACTCAAATATAATAAATATTATTTCTATCCTGGTCACTGAAACGCATTGTTTCCCTTGCTTCCATATAGACAGCATGCTCCTGACGAAAATATTAATACGGATTTTGGATTCGATATCCGTCTGAATTTTATGGGGAAAGTTTCTGGCTGATAGAGAAGGGGGGAGTGGAAGGACTTTGGGATAAAAATTCCCAGCTGGAAGTTGGCTAAAGCAATGTTTGTCCGAGAGAGGAGGAGATTTAATTAAACTAATTAAATTTTGCCAAAAAGAAAAAGGAATAATTCGCGTTTCAGTAAACTGTTTGATAAAAATTCTTCTATTAATTCAATTACTTTTAGTGCTTTCGTTCTTCGTGGAAACTTATTATGCTAACGGTAATAGATTTTTTGATTATAATTTTCAAATTAAATTCTTTTAGTAAAATATTTTAGTAAAAATTTCTCTCTCTCTGATAACTTGGAAATTTTAACGAGTATGTTTTATATAACAATTTTTAAATAAATTAAGTATTTTATATAAAATAATTATTTTATTATTATTATGTTTGATAGTAAATAATTTGTTTTAAAATTATTCTAAATTTGATTGTAGTAATATTTTAAAGATATTTGTTGATCACAATCATAAGTTTATCGACAAAATGGTGAAGGATATTTAGAAATAGTTCAAGATAGTTTTTCTTTTTTATTTTTTAGTTTAGGAAAGCTTGGAAAGAAAACTTTCATACGGTTTGAATGTAAATTCTTTTCAAAAATTCTGTGTATACATATCGACTCGGATCCTGCAATACCTCCTGATATTTTTTAGTTGAAATGTCCTATGTCATTTTAACTCCTAATGAAAGCATAAAATAAAAATAATGTGAATTATTTAATTTGTTTGGTCAAATAAACATAGCAATAATAAATATCCATAAAAATGCAAAATGTAACATGAAAAATTAGAGAAACAAAAGGGTGTTTCAGAAAAGATGAGCCGGATTTGAAATTAGTTTAAATAAATTTTGTGTTTAAATGTCCGAAACAAAAAAAAAGTATAAAGTGTGGCATATTGTTGTACTCACGATACCGGGTTCTTTCAAAATCTAAAATAAAAAATGCAGGTCCGTATTTAAAAATATTAAATCGGCCTCTGTATCTCACCAATTATCAGCTAATTTGAAAATCCAAAAATACTATCAGATAGCCGTAATAAAGTGGCCAGAATGTGCAATTAGTTTTTTGATTTTCTAAAAAGTAACGACAGGAAAAAATAAAATTGATTGACACGAGTCGTCAGAGTCCGCCTTTAGAAAAAAGACTTTTTGTTTCACCAAATAAATCATTTTAACAGTCAAATTTTCAGACAAACTCCAGTATTTTAATAAATAAAATATATCCTTGTTCTAGGGCTTTTGCCGTATAACATCATAAGAAACAAACGTTAAGCTGACTAAACAGTCATATAAATGAATGAATGAGACGTAACATAAAACATTCAGGAGAATGGGTTAGGGTCGTCGGTACTTACTAAAATATTTAGAGTGGAAGTATGAAAACTCGTTGGTCTGGAAAGAAAAAGTCTCGAAAAAAAAAGGATCGCATTATCGTTATCCTGATGATTTTGAACGACATAAACAAGTTAGAAAAAGACTTATTTTATGTGATTCTTGAATGGAGCTGAAGGTTTGTTTTTATTTTAGCATTTTTTTTAGATTTTTATATTCGGAAACTATCATTTTTCGTATTTTTTTTTCTATTATTGATTCTTATTTAATTTTTTAACTCCATAAAAACTGATAGAGATAATTCTTAGGCATATCCTCTGTCATTGGGCCCATTGTTGTCTATTCTTGGTTATGCGGGCCCAAGTTATCCCTGCTAATTTCCTAATATTATCATGGTCCCATCTCAGGTTCGGTCTTCTTTTATGTCTTTTAATTCCTCGTGGGTAACATGCTGTAATTTTAGTGGTCCATCTGTTGTCCGTTCTTCTTGCCAGGTGTCCTGCCTTTTACCATTTGAGGGATTTGACGCTGTGGATGACATCTATTACCTGGGTCTTTTGTCGTATCCACTCTATTCTTTTATGGTCTCTCTTGGTAACTTCCAGCATATTTCGTTCCATTGAGCGTTGCGCGACCTGTAGTTTCCTTATGATCTACGTTTTAAGTATCCAGGTTTCGCATGCATAGGTCATGACTGGTAGTACACATTGGTCGAATGTTTTGTTCTTTAGATATAGTGGTATTCTAGATTTAAATATGATTGAGTTTCTTCCATAAGTACTCCATGCTAACTTAATTCTTCTATTGATTTCTGGTAGTAGAGATCCCGAGCTGTGTATTAGTTGTCCCAAATAAATATATTCTTCTACTATTTCCCTCGCTATTTCCAGAGGTTATTTTATTTATTAGAACGTCCTTTCGTCCACTAGTTCGTTGCACATTACTTTAGTTTCTGTTAAATTCATTTTGAGACCCACTTTATTGTCGGCTATATTTAGTTCATTAATTAGTGCTTGTAGTTCTTCAGGACTATTGGCAATTAGGACTATCATCAGCGGATCTTAGATGGTTAAGATATTCTCTATCTATTTTTAATCTTTTGTTGGTCCATTCCAGTGGAAGGAAGATTTCTTCTAAAGTTGCTGTAAACAGCTTTGGGGATATCGCGTCTCCCTGTCGAACTCCTTTGCCAGTTATCGGACTTATAACGTAAATATGTATTATAGTAAACAAAAAGTTAATTTGTTTGACGCGTGCCACGTTTTACGTTTCCGAAAGTTGATCGGTCCGGTGTCCGAACCGGATTTAATCGATTCCGGTGCCGGAACCGATCCGGCTCCTTATTAAAAAAGTTGCCGCCACCGGGGGCGGCGAAAATTGGAAATTTCACGTATGGGCGCGTCCCGATTTATGCAGTGTCACTTTTGCCCGACGCGGTTGCGACGTTCGCGCCCTTGGCGTAATGAATTTTTTCGCCGCGACGCTATTACAATTATTAACGTTTCACGAAACTTAATTAGTTTTGTTCTAGCGCGTTCGTTCCTCTTCCATTTCCTTTTTCTACCAGGATTTTCCTCGTGGGTTCGACGAAATAACCAATCAAATGATCAGGATCTAATTTAATTTTTGTTGCTCTCGCTGTGTTACATAGTGATCTATTTTTATTGTTATTGCTTACAAGAATTAGTATACCGGGTCGGCATTTCTGGCCTGGGGTGCCGATTTTCATGTGTACGAACAGTAGATACAATAAGATTTACTGAATAGAGAAAGAAGAGCCCCAGGTATTTTCCCAAGCCTATGAAATCTAGCGTCGGTTTAAGTGGTTATGTAATAAATACTTCGCATTATTCTCTTTCCGTCTTACTAAATCGCCCATTTACTCCGATATTATATAAACTTAATAAATAAATGGCTTATATGAAGTTAATAAAGAAATATATGGTTATTCATAAATTTTTTCTAGTGATAAAAAAAGCAATAAACAATCAAATCATTTCCCCGGAAGATGGATTGGAAATGGTAGAGCGATATAATGGCCAGCGAGGTTCCTGGACCTGTCGCCAAGGGGCGGAGGTGGGAGGGGGGTGGTATTAGTTGACGTCATTTGTAAAAGTAAAATCAATATATCTCAACATTTACAATAAAGAGTACAAAATGCATTCGGAAGTATAAGAAGATCTGTTCAAATTGCTATAAATAAAATTGAACGAAAAATAAATTTATGCAATAGGGAGGGTGGTAATCCTTTGGAACATGTAGAGTATTAGAAACTAGTTTGTAGAAGCTGATTTATTTATAATAACTACGATTAATTAATATTATGCATATTATTAGATCGTATACTGAGATTTCAAATTCACAATAAAAAAGTTAAAAAAATAATATCTTTAAATTGTTACCGGGATATTATTTATTTGAATCTTTCAATTGGATCGATTTTCTTTATTCAATGTTAATTAGCGCTGATCAATATTGTTGCGATGAATATAATCAGATTAAATAATTTAAAAAACCAGAGTCGGACTTGGAATTATTTTAAATAATAATTAAATAGTTTTATTGTGTGTGTGTGTGTTGTTAAGGTACCCAAAACAAAAAAAGTATAAAGTGTGGCATATCATTGTACGCAGGCAACCGCAGGCAAAGTTCTTTTAACACCTGAAATAAAAAATGCAAGTCCGTGTTTAAAAAAATTAAAGTCTAACTCTGTATCTTACAAATTATAAGCTAATTTAAAAATTTAAAAATACTATTAGATAGCCCTGATAAAGTGGCTTTGAGAATGTGCAATTAGTTTTTTGGTTTTCTGAAAAGTAACGACAGGAAAAGATAAAATTAATTTTCAAAAATTCCTGTTTTTCCAAAAACACAGCAATCCTTGAATTTTTGAAAACTTTTGATGGCATCTTGGTGAACATCCCAAAGCGCAACTTTGCCCCAATTTAACCATCTTCATATCTATTACGGTTTCCGAGATATCAAT
This sequence comes from Sitophilus oryzae, assembly GCF_002938485.1. NCBI lineage: Eukaryota > Metazoa > Arthropoda > Insecta > Coleoptera > Curculionidae > Sitophilus > Sitophilus oryzae. Next base: position 968,713 of record NW_022146045.1, read on the forward strand.
CTTCGTACCCCAACTTTGTAGGACCACGTATAAGGTATTTTTCTGTAGGTGTCATATTTTCTGAGTTAAGCGAAAAAGTGTAAAAATGACATTAATTCTAAAACTTCTGCTTTAATAATTACATATTCATTAATAGAAAATCCAAAATCAATGCGACACCCTCGAAGATAAACACGTACACTCAATTTTTAACGCGCAGATTAAGTGCCACTTGCCTAGCTGCGAACTAGAGAAAACTACTTCAAAATTTATACATACGTGTGGTGTTTTTCGTGTACCTGCGAAACAATCCGACGTACGAGTGTTTCTGCAAAACAATGCAAAGTTTGTTCCGGATAATCACGTATGGAATATAGAGGAGTATTAACTATGCGGAGTATTTTCAACAGTTAATTCTATATTATGAGAAAGTTTTAACAAGTTCTGATTTCGAATTTAACAAAAAATATTATGTAAAGTCCTTGTTATAATACATATTGTTTATTATCTAATTAATAAAAATGAAAAAAAAAAAAATTAAAAGCTTTTATTTATGACAAAAAGGAAAAAAATATATATTCAGAAGTTAAAATTAATTTCATAATTTATAGAATATTGAAAGAATAGATTAATATAATAAGAAACTATCTAAATCCCTGTCTATTTTGGCACTAAAACAGAAAAATAAAATCACACATAGTTAATTTTGTTGAAAAACACCACTGGCTAGAATTCTTGTAACTTTCATTTCATTATTTTTTTAAATAATATCATTTTTTATTAAAAATAAGTAGATAAATATATATTTAACTAATGGAACCAATAATAAAAAACTGTAAGAAAAAGTTAAGTTACTATCGATGAGAATGGTCTTGATGTAAAAAAGTAATATATTATTACATGCTATGAAGCGACTATATTTTCACTTAATGTGATATCATCATAATTGGATTAGCAACCATAAAAATACTACAGGAACATCTTTTCCAAGAAATCCTAGCTTAATTCCAGTGTAAAAGTAAAAGTGTTTTGGTGTATTGTGGTGATTTAGTGCTTTATTTTATTAAGACTGCAAGATCTGGCACCAACCAAGACCAAGACCAATACCAAATTGGTCTTGGTCTTGGTCTTAAGTCTGCTCATCACTACTATTTACTATTATATATTATAACTAACATTACAAAAAAAATGTATTCCACTAGTAAAATAAAGTTTAAACGCCTCAAATCAGTGGATGAAACTCCCATTATTATATGAATGTAGATAAAATGATTTTAAACCAAATTTGGTGTAAAATTTTCTTACCGAATATACCACACGAGGTTAAATTAAATCCGAAAATTTAACCTCTTGTGGTATTACTAGTGAAAACATAAACTTCAAATATACGGTTTGATACGTGCCATCTCTTTCCCATAGTTTACCATTATTAAATTAGTAATAGAGTATGTTGAATTCTCCCGACGCGCTCCCATATTCCAGCCTCGAACTCCAGTTTCGATGGCAATTTCCATAATTTCGGAGAACCGAAAATAAACAACTTTGAAAATATAATAAAGGGGACCGATTTAAGGTCCCGGCTTTCGGGGTCAAAACAAAATGGCGATGTAGATTTACGGCTGGTACGCCGCGAATTTACATAAATACGTTGCAAATGGGATGTTGCACATGGGCGAAATTTACGGTCTCAGAATATTCGCCATCTGACCGCTCGCTCCAATAGTAGGACCACTCTGTCTCTATCTCTAGCTCTCTCTCTCGCTCTGTCCGGATTTATCTTCGAGGAATTCCGACTGGGACTTGATTTATTTTTAATGGTGGAGTAAATCATGGCAACAATCGGTGGAATGGGATGAGTCTTTGGAGAGATGCGAAACGAATCTGGAACTTTAAAGTAAATGAAACCGAAGTTTTATAACGCCTGCCCCTGGTAATTTAGGCGAATACTTTACGCGAATACGGTATTTTTATGTAATTTGTTTTGTGGCTGTACTATAAAACAGGGAGTGGTGAATAAATTCTTAAGTTTCATTCAGAACCTCGCAGTTAGTGGAATAAATTAGTGGTTTCAATTAGCGTAGAAGTTTGTTCCTTTAATTTCAATGTAAGTATTCAGAACGTCAAAATTAGTGGTAGTCTTTTTCAATTAGTAGAAAGAGTTAACAAACTTTTAACACGAACATTTAAATAAACATTTAACACAAATTAACTTTTCCACTAATAATGATACTTCAAAATTTGCCAGGAATGTCATTTTGAATTTTGATTATCATCCGCCAGGAGAAATTGTGGTTAAAAATCAAAAGTTGATTGTTTTATAAGCTAAATAGGTATTAGGCTCTCTTTATGGGCACAACTGATTACCGCAAGCTGTTGCTAGAATATTCTATTAATTTTAATTGTGTTTTTTAGCTCTCACCGAACAAGGAATGCCCCAAAGATACGTAGCAAAGATAGTAGGCGTTATTCAGGGTATTGTATCGAAAACATATGCAAGATACTTGGAACTAGGAGATCTCAAGAACAGGCCCAGACAAAGTTGTCAAAGAGTCACACATGAACAACAAGACCGCTTTGTGTGCCAAATTGCTAGAAAAAATCCCAATGTTTCTTTTCCAAAGCTACAAAGGCAACTTCTGGCAGCTACTGTAAACGTTTCAGTTGAAACCATAAGAAAAAGGCTTCGTTATTGAGGGTTGTACAGTAGAAGAGACTTACGGTTCCCCCAGTTATCTCGGCAAAATAAAATTGACCGGTTAAAGCCGGAGTCTCATGCATCCGAAATCCGATGGTACGACATCCGAAATTTGAAGTTATCGTGTGAAATAAAAAAAGCCTGTCACATACATCCGAAAGTTCGTTACGAAATTTGACAGTTTTAACATTTTTCTGCTGCGCTGAATAGAGATTCATGTCATGTTTTATTGGAGAAACACTTATAAAAATAACTTCCTCGCCAAATATCCCGAAATTGCCCACTTCCCACTAAACTTGTTTTTAAAACAAATGTTTTCAAAAAAAGTGAGGTTAAAAAACACACGATATCGTACAAAAGTTAAACAAAATTTAACTTTATACGACGTCGGATGATTAGTTAAAATTATCGGATAAAAATTGTTGTCAAAATATTTCGACCAATAGGAGCACCGTCGGATCGTCGTGTCATCGGATTTCGGATGCATGAGACTCCGGCTTAAATTGGAGCCTTTAACATCAAAACTGGGCAATTGAGAATTGGCAAAATGTTCTTTTTATTGGATGAGACCATAATTGGCCTAAGATCAGGTGACCATCGAATTCGGGTTCTCAGAGCTTCAGGAAGACCAGCGAGGCTCCAGGCTGCCAAATCTCTACAAAAATATAAAGGAGGAACTGCAATGTTCTGGGGAGGTATTATGCTGGGAGCAAAAACTCCATTGTTACCACTTCAACAAACTTTAACGGGTCGGAGATATGTTGATTTACTGCTAGAACCAATCCTTAGGATTTGGAGAGCTGCCGTTGGGGATAATTTTAACTTCATGCACGATAATGCACCTCCCTATACCAGTAGAGTGGTTAGAGAATGTCTTCAAACGGAAGGCTTCATAGTTTTGAACTGGCCTGCATGTTAACCAGATCTAAACCCTATCGAACACTTATGAGACCAGCTCAAAAAAAAAGAGTTAGGGCTCGTCGAAACAATCCAGGAATCTCGCACAGCTTATTGATGCAGCATTAGCAGAATGGGAAAACGTACCCCAAGATAACGTTGATAATTTAATAACAAGCATGTCATCGTGGATAGAAGCTTGCATAAGGGCTAGAGGTGGCAACACGGATTATTAAAATTATCAATTTTCTTTTTGTTTTTGCTTTTTGTGTTTATTTTGGGCACTGATAATTTTTTTTCTATAGCTATATGGATTATTTTTCATTAAAAGTCTTTGGTAAGGACTGAGTTTTATTATTAAACACAAAATTTTCATACGTCTCAAAAATTTTGAAACATAATAGATGATTCCATATAAGTTTGGTTGTAGGTATAAAGGTAAAAAATTTGGAATAAATGTGGATTTACATGCATCCGTTATGCGTCATCTGCCATCCGTCGTCCTTCGTCCCGTCACTCCAATCATATTTAAGTTCGAGCTGACATTTTTGAAACAAACCAATTAAATTGCATAAAATCAACGACGGACGACGCAGTGCGGATGCATGTAAAACCACACTTATTCCAAATTTTGGTCGTATATGCAAAAAATCCGAATTAATATGGTTTAATATTAAGCATTAATTTCATTAGACCACAAAGAAAACTCATTCATTCTTCCCCCAGCGGCACGTGGAAAAACAATACGGCTTTATTATAAATCTTCGGGCCGTTATAATAAACGACCGACGGCATTTTTCACTTCTGTCAATTACGCCACGTTCGAAAAACGACGTGGTTTTGTCTCGCTCTGCCCCCCTCCGCCCCTTCATATCGCGCCCCCCTCCCCAGCTCGAATTTTAATATGAATGACGTGGAAAATCCGTCAGGGGATAATATTTATTAGCCGAAGAAAAAGCTCGTGTGGAGTTTGATAGGAAATTCAATATATCTTTTAATAATGCGCAGTCAATATTTCCGCTAAAGAGTGTACTTGTAAGACAAAATGGAAAATTTAAGTGGATGGGTTGTTTAAAATGTTTTAGAATAATTACTTACAAAAAGGAGGCTTTAAACGTGTACCAAATTTACATTCCAGTGATAAAGAACGTAGACTAGAATTTTGCAGTTGGATTCAGGGTTGTTGAAATCATTCAGGAAACCGCTTACCAAATTTTTAATCTGCTTTATCACTGGATGGTCGAATTATACATTTTAAGGAATTTTTGTGTACATATGGATCGTTAATACAGGGTAAATCTTAAAATTGGCGCGTGGCGGGTGGTATATTTCCACCTCACAATCACGATTATGAGTTTTTTTGCGAATTTCGGAATTATTTTTAGTTTTTAGTTAAAACCGTAATTTCTTGATAATATGGCAACATAGCTAATAGATTTAAATTTACAAGAAAGAAAATCCAGAAAAATCCAGTGGTTCTCAAATTTTAAAGGAAAATCATTTTTTGGAAATTTTTCAAAACAAAATAACTCGGTTATTTTGGACTTATTTGAAAACGAAGAGAAAATAATTTTTTTCGAGATAAGCCTTAAAAAATATTTGAACTTTATTTATGACTCAACCTGTACTATACTCTAGCTTCGTATTTTACGGCTAGAGTTAAGACATTAATTACATTAATTTTAACATGATTAATCTGTTTTAAATATTGCCCTTTAGGCCTTTAAAATCTATAAGTATCTGCTATCTTCCTGAGAAAATTGTAGGAAGGCTGTATTGTGCTACACAAATTGTGTGATGGCTGAATACAGTTAGTTGTTCTGTAATTTGCTAATGCCTTATCAGAATTTCAAGTGTTTTCCAGGATATTTTGTTTTCTTCATTGTGTGATCTAATATACAATTTTTGAGCCTCCAGTTTTGATATATGTATAAAAATAATTGTTTTTTTTTTTTTTTTTAAAAAATTTTACACGTGATGTAAAAAATTATTCGACTTGTGCTAGAACATAATTTAGTTACACGTTTTTTAAATTTTATTTAACGATATAGCCATAATAAAACAAAACTTGACTGTTGTGCGAAATCTAGAAGGCTTAGAATATTTATGGAAACGGCATTTAATTGGCTGAGATCAAAATATAAAACTATCAACTTTACGTTGCAAAAGAGAATAAATACAATAGTTCTGAAGATTTTTACATAAATCGAAAACAGAGATGTAATATAAACAAACAAATAACGCTTTATTGTGCAAAAAGCCCAAACAGCTTCATCGACAAAGCACTCACAAAACAACAACAAAACTGCCAAAAAATACAAACAACAAAAAATACGCAATACAAATAATACAAATTCAAAAAGAATTTAAGTCTTTAAAATTACAAAAAAGAATATACATGGACAATTTTAGAACAGTATGCAGTAAATAGATATAATTTTAAAGTTATAGAATATTAAATACTTGACCTTTGACCATATGTGTGCGAGATGATCAAAATTTTAAAATTCAAAATTGTCTATAATCAAACATCAACAAAAAGTCGTTTACATGCAGTATAGGGCTCTCTCCAGGAGGTATGATTTTAGAGCCTTGCGAAATGCAGGAAAGAATGAAAAGCGACTTGATATTCAAAAGTAGATGATTGTACATTTTTTTTTTTTTTTAAAAAAAATGTACAATCAAGGTTTTCTTCACAGGTGTTTGTCAAACTTCCAATAAGTAACTTTGTCCATTTAACTGAATTGATCTCCTGTAAGCCTGGAAATACCAATGTTGACCAACGAAATTGACACCATTCTATACCCTGGTGCGTCTCAAAAGTGGGCTCACCCCTAATAATCCTTTTTTATTTTTTCAGACAAAAAACGAGATTTCTTTTGGTATGTTAGTATACGACATAAATTATGGTTAATTGATGTATTCACTTGTTTTTGGTCACTACTGTTTCACCGAAATGACTACAACTTTAACTGACTCTATTTTACTATAAATCAACTTTTAAGTGACTTCTTTATTATCATTATGCCTCGGTATATTTCTATAATTTCTATGGGAGAAAATAACACCTAACTCTTTGACATTTTTTCATAAGGTTTATTTGAAAGTGTAAAAAACGTGGTTCTTAACGACAATTTTGACTCGAAATACTCAAGTGTGTACCAAGTTATTCGTATTTTTTTCCCACATATGCTAATGAGCACCTTTGTTTCATTTTAAAAAAATTAAAATGTGATTTTGGCATACTTTTATTGGGCAGGACAAGTCATTAATGAAAAATATTAGACGATCAAATTCATTTCTTTCCATACCTTAATAAAATGAGTGTTTTTAACACAGCCGTGGCGCACTCTCTATATTGAAATTTTAAATACGATTTTTTTATTTTTTAAGCAAAATGTCAAAAGTTGACATGATGTCATTCTATTATAATTCCAGTGTCATTTTCTGTAGAATGAAGTAAAATGGCACCAAAGGCTATTAAAAACGTTGTAGCTTGGTGAAACAGGAAGTGGACAAAAACAATTGAATACTGTTAATCAATCCTAATTTATGTCATATACTAACATACAAAGTCTCGTCCAACGAGAAGTTATCCCGGATGTGATAGGATGTGTCTGTCATTTTAATTTCAAATCCATTTATTTTATTTTATTAAAGAAATAAGTTGGCACAACTGAACGTATAGCAGGAAATATATGAGGAAATGAAAATTTGGGACGGATGAATACAAGTAATTACTCTGGGCCATTGTGAAAAACTAATAAACTGAAAATGTAATCGAGTTATTTTATTTAATAAAAAACGGTGCGGTGCTAATACAAAACAAACAAGAACAAGACACTACATACCAAAAATATAAAAAGAACTATTATTTGGCCTCTTCAAGCTTTAAGGAACTACCTGCATTTTGTAATATTCCACAGGAATAACAAAACAACATAGGTAAATAAAACAACCATTTTATTAATAATAACACCTACCTAAATTTTATACCCCAAAGGTTGATTAATTAATCCTTTAATCTTAATTTTTTAAACCAGAACCAGATCACATTATCTTTCTGCAGTATTAAAATCCATTATTTACCTAATGTGTGATGTCGATATTTTACAGCTACTTACAGCTTTTACTCCAGTTTTTAGTATAGGTTTAGTTTGATCCTTCTACCACATACGAGATGCACTTATCTTACGACGAAATGATATACAAACTTTATCGATGGCAACTTCATTGGTGTATAAGACTTTCTGCCCTGGCAGCGAGTATTAACCATAAACTGTGCTCTGGTCTACAGTTAATTTTCAGTCGATTTTTCCTCCACTTGACTTCAAAAGACAAAAACACACGTAATAATACGGAATCAAAATGTATCATCTTCCAAACGCAGGGTATTTAACAAAAGCTGACACAAAATTATAACCTATAATTTCAAAAGACTTTGACAAGTGTCAAAAAATGACAAAAATCTAAAGCGAGTTCATACGCATCGGCGTCCGTTTGTCGTTCACTTCATTCAAAGGTCAAACCAATAAAATTGAAATACGATCTGTCATTTTTTAAATAAACCAATAAAACTATTAAAAAACAACAAGAATACCACGCATGACGTATCGAGTATTTAAACGCATCCATAGATAACTTAAAAATTATTAGAAACTTTTTTAGTAAAATAAATAGATTGGTATGGACGTCATCTGCTTTTCTTCTGTCATCGCCTGTCGAAATCTTACCCGAGAAAAAAAAAAACAGAGATAAATGCCGTTTTTTATCTGAAAAATAAAAAATTATAGGTGAGCTAGTTTTGAGACGCGCTTAGTATAATTTCGCATACTGGGGTAAAATTTCTTTTGGTAACTATACTTTTAACATATTAGTTTTCAATATTTCCAAATATAGACATAAAACAGCGCTTCGTTAATACCGCTACACCATTAAATTTTTAATAATAAAAAAAAACGAGAAAAAAGAAAAACTGACGAAACGTTAAGTATTAAGAAAGAAAAATATCAGCAGGTGACATAGCAGTTTGTATCTGTCAGGAACATGTGTCGACACAGTCTCACAACAAGGAGCGTACATCCCAGCAGTCGCCCCCTTTACACGCAGCATACAAGGAAGAGATGGGGCGAACTCCTCTATCTAGTCAACAAATAAAAAGTCAATATTTGTATCTCTTACGTTTCTCCGGAGAGGCTTCGGCTTTTGTCTATCGCATTGTTATTCCTCGGCGGTTTTTTGGATGTGTGCTCGCCACATTTATTTTGCCAACCGAGCAAGCGACGCGAATATCGATAGGTTTTTTCCTCGGCGCGGCGTGGGGTGGTTGCGTGAAATTGGAACGCTGAGCTCCTAATAGTTTGGCCGGATTTTTCTGGACGGAAAACGGATTTTCTCGGACGGTTAATGATTGACTTTATTAAGAATGAATTGAATGAAACAGACAGGGGCGTGCGGTAAGAGAAACGCAGCTTTTTAAGAACATGGCCGATTTCATAAAATATTCGAGTCGTGTAGTAGTTTTAAGAAAATATATCAGGAATTTAAATAAAAAAAAAAAAAAAAAAAAAAAAAAATTATTTTAATTTTAAAATGTATCTACATTTCTGCCGCAATTCGATGATTTGCTAAATATAGCAATATTTGTTGCATACCACACCATAAACCACTGGACTTAAAACTCGACCAACTGTTGTCGACAACATGAAAAATGATTGTGGCTGCTTCTCGAAGTAGAACACTCTATATACAGTCAAAATCTTAAATAAGTGCAAATATTTTTAGTGGTAGTATATTTCGATCCTAGAAACACGATTATTTCTATGAAAAAAAACAAAATTGAAAATATATGTAATTTTGAAAAAATTTGAAAATTTTTATTTTAGTTTAAAAAACATGATTTGTTGATACAATATGGCATCATAGAGGTAGATTAAATTTTACAAGAAAGAAACCCCAGAAAAAATCCAGTGGTTCTCAAAATTTTTACCAAAAATAAAAAAAATTTTTTTGAATTTTCAAAGCAAAATAACCTTTGTTATTTTGGATTTATTTGAAAAACGCTAAATAGAAAATAAATCTGTTTCCTTTTATCAAGATCTACCAGCCCCGAAATTATTTTGCAGTTATTTAAGACTCCACCTGTATATGCTCCTTTTAACATGAAAACATCTTTGCTATTTGCTTTACTCCAAGTCTCTTAACATTGAGAGAATCTTTTATTCAGTGAACAGGAAAGGGGAAAGCATTTTAAGCATTCGATTTCATCTATACCTGTTTTTTCCAGGTAAGATTTCACAGACGATTGTGAAGAAAAGCAGATGGGACGTCCCATACCAATCTTATTTACGTATTTTACTAAAAAGTTTCTAATAATTTTAGTTAACTATGGATGGGTTTAAATACAAATCCGTCATGCGTCGTCACTTGTTGTTTTAACCAGTTTTATTGGTTTATTTCAAAATGACAGATCGTATTTCAATTTTTATTGGTTTGACGGATGAACGACAAACGGACGCTGGCGCCGATGCGTATGAATTCGCCTTTAGATTTTTGACGTTTGTCAGTCTTGCCAAATTATAGGTTATAATTTTGTGACAACCAGAGGTGACAACTTTTGTCAAAAACCCTGCGTTTTGGAAGATGATGCATTTGATTCGTAAGCTATTACGTGTGTTTCGGTGTCTTTAAGTTAAGTGGAGGAAAATCGAGTGAAAATTAACTGTAGAACCTAGAGCACAGTTTATGGTTAATACGCGCTGCCCAGGCAGAAAGCAGAAAGTCTTATACAGATACACCAATAAAGCTACTATCAATAAAATTCTATAAAAAAAATAAAGTTCGTATACCATCCCGTCGTAGATAAATGCATCTCGAATATGGTAGAAGGACCATATACTAAACACATACTAAAAACTGGAGTAGCTGTAAAATATCGACAATAGCTGTAAAAAATTATTTATTTGTTTAATAAATAATGGATTTTAGTAATTGCAGAAAAATAATGTCAAGTGGTACTGGTTTAAAAAATTAAGATTAAAGTTAATTAATCAACCTGTGAGGTAAAAAATTTGGTAAGTGTTATTATTAAATAGTTTTGCCTTTATTTATGTTTTCATTTATTCCTGCGGAATATTAAATTTGGTGGCTTGAAAATACAAGTTATATTGATAAATATAATGATAAATGCGGAAGTTTCATAAAGTTTGAAAGTAAGAAATAGTTCTTTATATTTTTGGTATGTGGTCTTGTTTTGTTTGTTTTGAAATAACATTGTTCGTTTTTATTTGGGCAAAATAATCCCTCGATTACATTTCTTCAGTTTTAAACAAATCTTTAAAATTAAAAAAATATTTTCAGTTACTTGTCAGTCAAATTTAAATACATATATTAATTTCCTCTGGTTATATTCCAGTTGTTCTAACTTATTTTGTAAAATAAAATAAACTACTTTGAAATTAAAATGACAGACACATCTATCACAGTCAAGGATCTTCTCGATGGACAGAGGACTATAGCTAGTTTTTGTCACATTATTATACGTTTGTATCTAGTTTTAATACTCGTATGAATGAAAATATGTTTTAAAACGTGTATATTTTAATACCATTAAATATTTTACTTCTACATCTTTTAATTTTGTTAAATTGACGATAGATATATCACAGCCACCTAGATTTTATCAAATAACAAAGATCTACAAAATCATATAAATGAAATTATGTGGAAAATCTTTGTTTGAGGGACCACCTTCCATTGGCCAATAATTATGAATATTTTGATATTCAATTCCCTTATCGATCGGCCATCCACCCAAAACCCAAGCCACAACCCCTGTCCAACCCGGTTCACCACCCTTGTATAACTTTTTACGAAGTTTTAATTTAATTTAAAGTACAATAAGTTATTTGTGGGTCCATTCAAGGCAAAACACAATTTATTTTATTCAATAAAGAAGTCGGTTGATGAAATTTGTTGATGCAGTTGTAGCGCCTATGGTTTATGATGTTTTATGGCACCAGCTCTTCTCGCTGTGCTATCAGGATTTTTTGAAACAGACTATAACCCACACATCCTAACAAAAATTCATTTCTATAAAAACTGTCGTTCTGCTTGTAGCCTCCGCTATGTCACATGGATCCATGGGCAGGCCACCTTGTATTTAAATTGTATTTTTTTTATTTATAAATTTGAGATATTAAATTTGGGTTTCATGTGCACATGCACCCTTATTGAGAAACTGCCTATGTGTGAGGAAAATACTAAGTTACGCATTATTCTCTTCTTGGATTCTGTAAAAAAATCCACATCGAGGCCGGCCGAGCCTTGCCATCTTGGCAAAACAAAAACCGGAAATAAAGTCGTCAGAGGGAATTAGGTTGAAATGTGACGCGACGCGGGTTGAATTCACGGCTCATAAATAACGCGCAAAGGCGTGCGTGAGACGCGTTAAGATATGTTCGTTCGCGGCAAATTTGATGAAAAAGAAAGGAACGAGATGCGACTGGGGCGTACGCGCGTCAGACGTGCACGAATTCGCAGAAAGCCGATGTAGAAAAATGGGATGCCGTGCGGATTTGTGCGGGAGTGAGCGACAATCGATAGGCTTGTGGAAAATCCCGTGGAATTTTAGATTATTCTTCCCTTAGCTTTTGTTTTCTTGTGTTCGATCCGAATAGAATTTATTAGAGAGAGACACATACAAAATGCATACCAAAATCATAAAAAGTTTTAATTATGTTGTTAAATTTAATTACATTAAATTTATGAATCATTAGTGAAATTATTATTTACCAGCCCATTGGCAGAAATCACCTCTATAAATATCAAAAGGCGACCAATTCAACATTACATTCTATATCCGTTCATCACTTTAAAACATATTTTTTTTTATTAAAATATTCATCATTCTTATTATTGTCAAGTAGTTTTTTCTGGAAGTTGAATTTTATTGAAATAAAAAAATAGAAAAATAATATTAGAAAAACATTACCTATTTTAGTTAGACCCTTTTCTTTACTGGTGGTCTCTTGTAATGTTTTTTGTACGAAAACTCACCTATAACAAAAAAAAAGATCATTAGAGATAAATCGGATTGTATATCTAGCAAAAATTCACAAAAATATTATTTTGTAACCGTGAAATTTTAGAACATGTAAAATATTTTAAAGTAATCAACAAAAGCAGTATACACACAGACTATAGATTAACAAATGTAAACACAAATCTAATAATTTAACGTTCATAGGGCAGTATTAGAAAATAAATTCCTGATGTAAACACTAACAATTTTAATACTTAATAAAAAATATACAGGGTAGTCCGAACTGTATCTGCAAACTTCGGCATAATCTAAACAAATACAGCAACGGTGATTTGCACTCAGTGAGGTGACGGTACCTTTTAACTACACTGATAACAAAAATACTTGGTAGATTATTGTTATCACCAATATGGAACAATAGGGTCATCTCCGCCACCTGGTCTCGATTGGACATTACTAAAAAACGAATCGAACACAGACCCCGTTACCGAATTCGGAACAAAACAAAACCGATCGCGCCGGAAGTGCAATTTCGTTGCACCGATGCAAAAAAAGGTATGGCGCCGGGACGCGGGGGAGGTGTACGAGAAGAAAGGCAAAGTGAAAAAGCGAATAACCCCGGGGGAACAATAAAGGGCGGCAAATTTGCGTGGACGACGACGCCGAAGGAAAACGAACGAAACTCCTTTATTTCTTATAGACAAAAGGCTATCAGAAGTTTTCCCAAATAGATTGGAATTTAAAATGAAGTTTCCACCGACCAAGCTTTTCTGTTCCGTTTTCCGATGGCGGCACAGAGAAGAGATTCTTTATAGATTTCGGATCGCGCGCGAGGGGGGATGGGATAAAGTTTCTCGCCGACGTGGTAGTTGGAGTCTCAGAGTAATAAAGAGATAAATCGGAGCCTTCGTCGTTAAATACCTGTTCGAGAGTTTAGTATATCAAACATAACTCAACTTAGTAAATTTTATTGGAAATTGTTGCATCAGATGATTAGGATACAATATTAACTTCTTTTGCCAGTAGCCTCACGTCACCAAGCTGCATTAACTTTACTGATACATCCATGTCCGTGTTCATAGCATCCTAAGTCTTCTGGTACCCAGTTGGTCAGGTACCCCTTCCAATCTCCTGGATACAGATTCCTTAACGACGCAGCCTTTTGTTTTCCTTCAATCCATGTTGCTCTTGACTCGTTTTTCTTCTTTCTGGTGGTGTCAGTTTAAGAATGTTCTTCGGCAGTCCTCACTCATTCTTTCTACATGTCCATATCATATAAGTTGTCTACTCTGTAGTTCCACTACAATTACACAGGCATTCTCTAATTTTTTTGTTCTGTGCTCTGTCCCCATTCTTGATTTTCCTCCAATGCCAAGAGTACGTTCCATTCTATTGGTAAGCTGCTATGTTTTACATCCGTACAAGACTATACTTTTAAAGATAGAATTATGAATACTATGCTTCTTCTCTTCAATATTAAGGTTCAAACAAATCTCTTGAAGATATGTATTTAGACGCCCGATGACTTTCTTACCGTTCACTATTCTTTCCTCGATCACTCACTTTCTGTTCGCCCTCTATTTGAGTTATATTTCCATACAGATATTACTCTATGGTTTATATTTTCATCCAGATGTAGAGTTTTTACTCCAAAAACCCAATTCGAAAACCACAAATAAACTGCTAATGCTCAGAAAGAATAAAGTACGGATTACAACAGATATCTTGACAGGAAATATGGATATCAAGTGCTTCCTGAACAAGCTGAACCTGTATCAAGGAAGTTTTACTACAGACTTTTTTTCTCCTTGTGAAATTAAGGCTAAAATGAAAGGTTTAATGCTCCTATCTGTAAAATATTCCATGACATTTTATAAAAGGTGGACAGAAGTACGAATGATAAGAGATTCGGGAATACGGAACCGTACATCTGTTAAAATGTGGGTGGAAATTAATTCGCAGAACAGCAAGTTTGAATGAATAACCAAGGAACTTCAACAATAATAATATCGTAAATCCATTGTTATATGCATTAAATTTCTATATCAGCAGTTAAGGGCAAGAACCTTATATACCTTATTATATACCCATAATTGCAAGAAATTGTTTTCATTCCCATTGTTATGTTATGGGTAATTTTTTCTGTTTTCTTTTGTTGATATTAATGGAAACAATAGCTCCACTCTAGAGGAGGGGGCAAAATGTAATGGAATATTTTACATTATCCCATCAAGGTCTCCGTATAAGTTAGTGCAGGGCACGGGGATAGGAGACTGGGATGGGATAGTGGTTACATAAAGGTCGAATCTTCTTATTCTTTGACTTGCATTTCATATTGTGTTACTCTAGGATAGCTGAAATCACAAACAGATACATTCTCAATAAAAATGTACATTCCACCGAACAACAGGGATGAACGACGATATCAAACAACAGAAGTTTAAAAATATCAGCTACGACATGGGAAATGAAAATTACAGCATATTAAAAGCGTGAAGGGATATAATTAATGATATGGTTGAAAAACTAAGAAAATATAGTCTTGAATTTAATTTAATGAAGATATTCGAGAATATAGATCGTCTCTGATTTCTCATACGGCAATCTCACAGTTAGGCACAAGGAAACAAAGAGCACCCTCTACCTATTCTTTATTGCTCTGAGGTAGCAATTGGTCGTCGTCATCGGCAGGCCTTTATTGGATGGGGGCCTGGTTTAATGATTTAATGGAAATAGACTAGTGCGGCGCTACGCGGCGGTCTCGTAGTAGAATTTTTAATAGCATCCAAGTTATGTACTAATTCCGCCTGGGCTTCGCAATATAATTAGCCCTAAAAAATTATCGGATTTTAAATAACTATGATGTGCCATGCAACGGGGCCGTAAATTATGGAGAATTCAGACAACCTTTCGGAAGCAAATCATGATGACATCACATAAGGTGCCAAATTAACTACAGTTTCAAAAATGGAATTGTCTCGCTTTCCCCTTTATTTCATTGATTTTGAGCGCACGCAAGAATTTGCATGCTTGGTTTCCTTGCGTCCCATTTTCACGCAAATGGTACCTCCATTTCATTGCGGTGGTGTGTTAGGATAAATTCATTTATTCTTAATTTCGAATCTCGGATTCGATCATATCATCGTAGGGTTGCAGCCGTTGCGATTTAAAATCGCACCGTAGCTCTAACAGATTGGAAATCGGTGCTTCGCCTTATCTCTGGTAAATTCTATTACTTAGGCTCTTATATTGGCGATGCTTTAATCACAGCCTGAAGTAGCTGGTAATACAGGGTGGTCCGAATTGTATTCCGGAACCATAGTCTGCAGATAAAAATAAGTAAAAATTCGTATAAATGTAAGGTCCTAAAATGCTTAGCTTTTGAGATACAGGGTGTAGAAGTTTCATTTTATTGATTTTTTCCAACAATTCCCTGAAGTAACGTCAATATTTGGATGAAAATTGCGTCTGGGAGTTTTGACATGAGAAATTGATTATAATGCCAATATGACCTCATTTTGTAGGGCGCCACCTACATGCGTTTTAAATTAATGAAGAGTAGTAACTTTTCGTCTGTAATCTTATAAAGTATTGAGTAAAACATTACTCGAACTATTTACGTGCCTAGGGGACCGCAAACCGTCTCACGATTAGGTCAATATGCATGTCATTGACAAAAAACATCGTGTTGAGTGATAGTTATTTGACTGAAAGAAAAAAAAACAAAAAAATTCTTTATTTTTAAATTAATCATAATTTTTCTAAAAACGGTTAATGTCACTTCGCCGTTGATCTTTTGGTACAAAACATTTCAAATTCAAATTTTTTTTTTTTTTTTTTTTTTTTTTTTTTTTTTTTTTTTTTTTTTATGTCAATGATGACAGGGTATTGATAATTGGATTCCAAATATCTCGAGAACCATTACTTCTAGCGCGCGATTTTACCGATAGACCTTTACGTGGAAAACACAAATGCATACATTTTTTAATCAGCAGTTTTCATACAGGTTTAAATTAATCATAATTCTTTCTGCGAAGAAATGATAAAACAGTTTCAAAAAAAATAATTTTTTACAAAAAACATTTCAAATTTATTATTTCAGTCTAATAACTATTTAGTTACAACCACGTTTAATTTTAGTATGTCACTCATTACAGGCACATAATTGATTTGATCCATCAGATGATTAATGACTTTAATTAGAATTGATATCTCTGCCAAGTAGAGCCCATTGACATTAAAATCGAATTTTCCATGTCAAAACCCCGCATACCACTTTTCATCCAAATATTGATCGTTTCTTCATAAATTATTTCTGAAAAATCGAAATAAAAAGGAAACTTCTATACCCTGTAACTCCAAAACCAAGCATTTTAGGACATACATTTGATTTTTTTTTTTTAAATTTTTTTAGTTTCCGGAATACAGTTCGGACCACCCCGTACATCACCAATTTTAAGTAACAATCTATATAATTAACTACAACAAGAGCTGAAAACAATCACTAATTCATTACAGGGCTCATGATAGAGCGTGGTGTTCCCTTTATTAGATTGGAAGCCAATCAAAATGCGGTATTGTTTTCCCTACCCACTCTCTTCCCCTTTACCCCCTCGCTGGCGCATTTACTACGCGGTCTCTCATTAACGTCTGATTGCAGCTCAGGAATACTGCCCGGTCTGTTCCCTTTATGTTCCAGCGGCGCCGCCGCTTTACATAACGCCCCCGACCGCCCAGCTCGGACTTAATAAAGATTTAACGGCTTGTTATGCACAAGTTATTAGAGAAATATTAGGAAAATACGAGTTTCACAACGATAGATTCTAACTGGAATTGTTTAAGCTCTCTTTTTATGCGGGTATTGAGCACGTATGCCATATAAGCTCCTACTAACTATACCAATATAAGTTCCTACTTCTAATATATCTTTTTTTATAAATAAAAAAAAAAAAAAAAAAAAAAAAAAAAAAAAGTTGGTAAATTGATTAACCACGATTATGCTTAACGGAGTTTGACGTAAAACCTTATTTTTGGCAAACGGTTTTTTCGAAAGTCAAATTGCAACGAGATAAAACTACCTCCCATACTAAGTTGGTATAATAATATCGCCATATTGTTTTTCTCATGCTCACATAAAAGTGAGGGGAACTAACACTCAGGAAATAACCTAACATAACATGGGAAAATTTTATCATTTGTATGTTAATGAAAATTTTGCTTTGCTTTATCCCTCACCATTACAAATGATTAATCTGACGCGAACGAAGTCGCGGGTACACGCTAGTATCGTATAAGTAAGGTACAAAAACTCAAAAAGGATAAAAACGATTTGATCAAACACCGAGATGCTACAATGTATATAATTTTAGCTTATCCTGAATAACCGGTACGACTATCGAGCGATAAACTATTGCGGGACAAAAGTATCACTACACTGAGGCAGGAGGCTGTCTGTCATCCGCTAAAATGGCGCACATTAAATCGAACGCGAACAAAATAAACGTAGAATTGTTTATCGACGAAAAACGCCAGCCGTAATAAAAAAGGTGGATTCAGAGGGAATTTTGAGTTATGTTGGTGGAACCTAAATTATGGAACATAAATTATGGAAACAAAATTTACAACCTATATCACATGAAAAAACGAGCTCCCATTTGTTTAAACTGCTAACCCAAACCAGAGTTATCCCTATACAACTGAAACGAAGTGGTCATCAA
>NW_022146045.1:989318-1001447 GCF_002938485.1 Sitophilus oryzae
ATCGTATTGCCTTCGTTCAGTTACGTATTGCTTTTTATGCACTTGCGTGGTACAATTGATACGTATGTTTTACATTTCCATTTAAAATGTATATTTCTTAATAAAAATAAACAAGAAATGATAGGAAATAAAATAGAATAATAATAACAAATGTTGTTTTCCAGCACTGAATAATGGAATTAAAGGCCGAATTTGCATATCAATCTTTGGTGGAGCAAATGGGATTATTATCTTATGTAATAAGCTACAACCTTATGGTCGGAAATTCCTATTTCCTGTATTACTTACTTGCATTTAATTATACGTATTTTCATTTTCTTTGGAACATTTGTAAAAACAGTTTAATACGGTATCTAAAATATAGGTATGGTGATGCTAATAAATTTTTCATAATATTAATATTTGTTAGGAATCTAATAAAATAATTTATTTCATAGGTAGTGTTGTTTCTATGCAAGCATGGTAATATTTTAATGGATTTATCACGCCAAACTCTAGCGTTGCTTCAAGAATTTTTAACTGACGATTAAGGTTTCTCATAAAAGCATAACATCTGCCGGCTTGCTTCTAATAATTAATGATATAACCGCTAGCATATTTGTTGGTGAGAAAGAATATATTGAAATGTTTTCATGACTGCGGGGTTGAATTATTCACAGAATGGAAATTGCATGGATTAAATGCGGTGATCGAAAATAGCGTCCGATTGACTTGGGAATGAAAATCCATGACATTTCCATATAATTTATATTACTCGAAGCAGGCTGTCAATCTTCATTTCTAATACATGCATTTTGCCAGTAATATTGGCACTTAAACAACTTAAAATTACAGCACCTCTATATACCAGAAGTAGTGGTAGATAAATCGTGCTTTCGCTCGCAAGGTGAATTGATGGCGATACTTTGCCATGAGTTCGTTAAAACTTTTGGCTGCTACTCGCCGATTTAGCACCCATTTTTTGAGGGTACTTTATGCGCACATCAGGAAGTTATTTAGGTTTATTGAGTAGTTTTGGACCCGTTTAATCGCTAAACTGTATGATATCTATAACAACAATAGTTTCGAAACATAAAATTGCTTTATTAGAACGATACTTCTTTACTGGGGGTAAGGCCTGAAGTTAAATCAGGAAAGGTATTGGCTGCGATCGAAGAAAGTGGTGACCGGCGGGAAGTTGCGGATTTCTCTGGGCATCGCCGCTTTCCAGTCCCTATGGCCTTCACGATGCTGAAACTCCCAGGTTGGAGTGGACTCCAAAGAGCACAATGGCTGTGATATTTGACCACGTTTTGGTGCGAAACCAATCAATAAGCGAGATCGGTCAAAATCATTGTTTGAAATTCGTTGGCGGTAGAATAAACTTCATTATTCCGGCGCTAAAACGGTAAAGATAAAAATAACTCCTGACAACGTCATACGTGGAAACTGTCCTCGTTTATATGCCAGGTGCACCGCCAAACCTGGAAACCGAGTCAATTTGAGCTTTTCGGCCGCGATTATGTCTCTCGTTCGCTGTTTTAGTCCCGGTGGGTGATGCGGTTTTTAAAACACATGTAAAATAGTAATAATGTAAAATAATACGAAGGAGATATGTCATCGATCGTCATTTCCAAGACAGCTGGACGCCATTTTATTTTCGATCATAAAGCATTTTTAAATACATTCTGTTTTATTAGAAAAGTTATTACAATATCTGTGACTTAATGAAAGTAACACGTTTTAATTACCTGTTAAACGTGTCAAAACCCAAATGAAAATACGACCTTTTGTCGCAACAGCTGTAACAATTAGGACGAAACACGCAAATAAGGTATAAAAAGCCCCTGGTTCTGCACCAGGTGATTAAATGTTCCGCAACGTTTAATGAAAATTGGCAACGGCTCGTTGGTTATTTCAATTATTTCAATTAAATGTTATGAGGGTAATTTTAGAGGTATATTTGCGTAATACGTTTGAACATGGTAATAAAAAAAATGGTCATTCGGGTTTATAAATTTCATCGGAATCGATTAAACATCCGGGTTTGTTTCTGATAAATCGGAAATGAAAGCATATATTTTTGATTATTTTTTCCTATTTTTGTAATATTTCTATTTTTTTTTTTTTTTTTATTTATATGTTTTTAATAATTTGTCATGGTTTGAACGATATGTATTTTTTTCGTCTGGATTATAAAGTTTTTATAAAGTATATTTAAAAAAAAATTGTCAAATAAAAACTATATGGATTATTTGTCACGTTAAATTAAGTGTTGATTTAAAAGTAGAAACAAAACAATTATTACTAAAAATAAAAGGCAGGTTCAGAAATAAATAATAATAATAGAATACGATAATTCAGTAACTTTGCTGCTTGTAGTTCTATTTTTTTCTGTTTATACAGTTTAATTTATTTCTATTTAGGAAACAATTTTTAATATAATTTTACCGGTTATCAGCATTCTGTGTAACATGTAATAGAAATGAAAAACTGAATCAATCAGAATAAACCGACATCCAGCTCGATTATGAACTGACGAGTCACGAGAGCGATTAAGACGCAAAGCGAAATTCAAAGATGAAATGAATTGAAATCCGATTTTAATGCTTGAGCATACTCGATGCATAAAGCCAGGAAGGCAAGATTTTCTAACTTAAATTTATGCAAGCGTTATCCGCTGCCGTATCTAGGTGAGCAAAGGAATTTTACGCCCTACATTTGCCAATGCTTTAAATAAGTAAATCAAGCGAATTACTTGTCGCTCGTTGCTTGCTACTTGCCATTTCATCACCGAGAGAATATGTGCTCTGCGCTTACTTACTGCTTGGCGTTACGAGTTACAGAATTACTACACCGACTGGCGAAAACCGTATTTATAAATACGAGCGAGATTTCGCTCGATTATTGAAATCGCTTGAAACTCGAGTATTCGATTATTGAAATTAATTGGTTTTCCCATCACTATAAAAATATATAGAACAATACCTCTGTGGTGGGTTCGTCTGTTCTAAAAAGTCCTAAGAGTATTTCCCCACTCTAAGAAAATCTACAAAATAAAAAGTTATTTTTTTAAACACTGCTGCATTAATCCAACGGAGACCAGCTTGTCAGCAGTTTAATTTCTTAAGCATATTTTATAGAGTAACTATTTTATTTTGTAGATTTTCTTACAGTAGCGAAGAACACATAGGACTTTTTTGAAGAGATGTAATAAATTATTAAAAAACTTTGGAAAAGTAAATCTTTTTCAAAAACATAGCCCAAAAAAGGAATATATTTGCAATAAATATATTTGCTATCCTTAACCATACGATTTTTCACATAAATATGAATATATTGCAAAATGGTTAAAATCAAATATCAAACGTTATAATTAAACACAAAACATGTTTGAAATTTCCCATTTCGTCAAACCCAAGGAGTATAAAATATGTGGGTGGTTCTCCGGTTAAATTGAAAGTGTCGGAAAGTTGAAAATCTTTTTAACAGAAAGTTAACATAGAAATATTCTTGAAACATTCAGATTTTTATGAAAAATAATATCCTAAAATCATTTTAATGAAAATGTTATGTAAAAAACCGTATATCAATGACTGATAATATTTTTATTTATTTATCTTTAGTGACAAAACATGATCCTGAACACATTAAATTACCTAGAAAAACATAAACTCCGTTATTTGGTTAAGGATTTGCTCTAAAGCTTTATTACATCTATTTAATGCACAGTATCGCTCTAAGTCAAGCTATTGGAGAATTTATTAGGTAGAAACGTTATTGATATCTTTTTTAGACCAAAATCCCACCGTTTTTAAAACTAAACATTAAAAACGCCTCATTAAATTTTATATAGGGCGCGTATTCTAGTTACGTGTTATCGTTGGAATTCTTTGAGAGCTCTCGCAAATATATTTGCCTCTTCACCTGGAATTGTTGATTCCAAATAGAATGGATTTCCTGTTGTGCATTTTCAAGTACGCGAGATTGCAGAAGTCTATAAATTTCAGTCAAATTTAGTGGAAAATTTTGAATAAATCGCAACGTTGGATTTTTATGAAGAATGGAACCGATCTCGAGTTGTATTTTCTCTCTACTGTTTCGGTGACCTTTTGAGGTTCCCGGGTGTTATTTCTTTACTATTTTTGCTAAAAAAATGAGATAATAAATAGATAAAAAATAAGATATATGGTTCAGTTTGGCTTAAATTTACATACACTAAGAAATGTGCCTCATATCTGATAAAGTTATGAGGGTTAAACTATAAACTAGATTATTTGTAAGGGACCAAATTATAATACTTATATTTTATTATATTTCTGTGAACTAAACTATACATTTATAAATATATTTCATAAAATAATTAAGTATTAAGTATGGTTATATTTTATATTTAAGTAAAAGGAAAAAACAAATTTAACAAATATTTTGAAAAATAATTGCGTCGTCCTTTTATCTATATCTTCTTTTGAATTGTGGAGTTTCTGATTACTATTTTAATTTTTCAGAAATATTAGAATACAACATTCCTCAACGAACTTTTCCGTTTTTATTATATCAATAGCTTAATTCAAATATTACAAATGAAAATATTAATTTAGTCAATTTCGCGAAAATAAAGGTGACTCAAAACACTAAAATACTTTTATAAAACTAAGCTCTTATTATTAGGTTTAGAAGGACTCGTTCCAAAATTTTGTTACATCAATTCAAAATCAACATTATCGTTTCCAGTCCAGTTATTGGAAAATTTATTAAGTAGAAATGTTATGGACACTTTCCTTAGACGAAAAACCCCTTAACCAAACGTTGTTAAAACGCCTCATTAAATTTAATTTCAGTTCGTTCGCGTATACTAGTTCCGTGTAATAGCTGGAATTCTTTGAGAGCTCTCGAAACTATTTTTGCCTATTCGCCTGGAATTGTTGATTTCGAATAGAATGGATTTCCTGTTGTGCATTTTGAAATGCGCGAGGTTGCAAAGGTCTATAAATTTCGTAGTCAAATTTAGCGGAAAGTTTTGAATAAAGTGCGCCGTTGGATTTTTATAAAGAATAAAACCGATCTGGAGTAGAATTTTTCTTTCTACTGCTTCGGTGATCTTTCAAGGTTCCCGTGTATGGTTTCTTTACTATTTTTTGCTGAAAATAGGGAAAAAATCTTTTATATTTAAGTAAAAAAAATAAAGTTAACAAAGATAATATTTTGAAAAATAATTGCGTCATCCTTTTACTTATATTTTCTTCTGAATTGTCGAGTTTCTGGTACAATTTTAATTTTTCAGATAAATTAAAATACAACATTCCTTAACGCACATTCCCGCTTTTCTATATCAGTAGCTTAATTCAAGGTATTAAGTCACACAAAACACTAAAATATCTTTATAAAACTACGCCCTTATTATTAGGTTTAGAAGGATTCGTTCCAAAATTTTATTACATCTATTCAAACTGAACAGTATCGTTTCCAGTCAAGTTATTGAAAAATTTATTGAGTGTAAATGTTACGGATATTTTCCTTAGAAGAAAAAACCCTTAACCAAACGTTGTTAAAAACGCCTCATTAAATTTGATTTCAGTTCGTGTATTCTAGTTACGTGCTATTGTTGGAATTCTTTGAGAGCCCTCAAAACTATTTTTGCCTATTCGCCCGGAATTGTTGATTCCGAATAGAATGGATTTCCTGTTGTGCATTTTGAAATGCGCGAGGTTGCAGAGGTCCATAAATTTCGCAGTCAAATTTAGCGGAAAGTTTTGAATAAAGTGCGACGTTGGATTTTTATAAAGAATGGATCCGATCTGGAGTAGTATTTTTCTCTACTGCTTCGGTGATCTTTCAAGGTTCCCGTATATCGTTCCGTTATTATTATTTTTGTTTAAATTTATAATCATACAGTGAGAAATGTTCAGCATATCTTATGAAGTTATGAGGGCTAAAGTAAAAATTAAAAATTATTATAATAAAATAAAAATAATAAAAAAATTATAAATAATAATAATTAATTATTACTACTAAATTATAATATTTATACAGGGTGTCCCAGAAATAAGTGCAAATATTTTAAAGGGTGGTAGATCTCGATAAAAGAAACATATTTTCTCTTTATCGTTTTTCAAATAAGTCCAAAATAACGGAATTATTTTATTTTGAAGATTTCAAAAAAAATGATTTTTTGCTAAAATTTTGAAAACCAATGGATCTTTTCTAAATTTTGTTTCTTGTAAATTTAGCTAATACCTATGTTGCCAAATTATCAAGAAATTATGGTTTTTAACTAAAAACTAAAAAAAATTCCAAAATTTTTTTCAAAAAATTTCTAATTTAAAAGAAAAATTTCGCGAAAAGAACCTCAACTATACTACCACTTAAAATATTTGCACTTACTTCTGGGACACCCTGTATAATTTTTATTTCTATGGAATAAATAATTATAAATTTATGAGAATATTTCATAAAATAATTAAGTATGAGTATGATTCTCTTTTATATTTAAGGGAAAATAAATTTGACAAAGATAATATTTTGAAAAATAAATTATTATTCTGAAAAATAAATATAACGAAGATAATATTTTGAAAAGTAATTGCGTGAACCTTTTATCTATGTTTTCTTCTGAACTGTCGAGTTTCTGATACACTTTGAATTTTTCAGAAATATTGAAATACAACATACCTTAACGTACATTCCCGAACATTCCTTAACAGCTTTAGTCAAGCATTAAAAATAAAAACATAAATTTACTCAGTTTAGAGGAAATAAAGGTTACTTAATATCTTTAAAAAATTAAACCCTTATTATTAGGTTAAGGATTCGTTCCAAAATTTTATCAAATCTAGTCAAAGTCGACAGTAACGTTTCCAGTCCAGTTATTGGAAAATTTATTGAGTAGAAATGTTATGGATATTTCCCTTAGACGAAAAAAACCCTCAACCAAACATTGTTAAAAACGCCTCATTAAATTTGATTTCATTTGGCGTATTCTAGTTACGTGTTATCGTTGGAATTCTTTGAGAACTCTCGGAAAACATTTTTGCCTATTCGCCCGGAATTGTTGATTCCGAATAGAATGGATTTCCTGTTGTGCATTTTCAAGTGCGCGAGATTGCAGAGGTCTATAAATTTCGGTCAAATTTAGTGGAAAGTTTTGAATAAAGCGCGACGTTGGATTTTTATAAAGAATGGAACCGATCTCGAGTTGTATTTTTCTCTCTACTGCTTCGGTAATATTTCAAGGTCCCCGTGTGCTGTTTCGTTACTATTTTTTGCTGAAAATAGAGCTGAAAATATATGCTTCAATTTGGTTTAAATTTATAATCATATAGTAAGAAATGTGTACAATATCTTATGAAGTTATGAGGGCTAAACTAAAAAATTAAAATTATTTCTAAAGTACTAAATTATAATATTTATATATTATTATATTTCCATGGCCTAAATTATACATTTATAAAAATATCTCATTCAATCATTCAGTATGAGTATGATTATCTTTAAGTAAAAGAAAATAAAATTTTATATATGTTTTCTTTTAAATTGTCGAGTTTCTGGTTACACTTTTAATTTTTAAGTAATATTAAAATACAATATTCGTTAACAAAATTTACCGATTTTATATATCAATAGCTTAATAAAAATATTAAAAATATAAACAGTAATTCAGTCAATTTAGCAAAAAAGCCACTCAAGTAAAGAGTGTGTTATAAATTTATGAAAAATAAAAAAAATATAAATTAGATACTAGTATATTATTCTCAACTCTCAATAGATACGAGTATTTGCTCAACTGTACAAAAACAAATCTATCCCAAAGGTAATTAGAATGAAAATGATTATATTTTCTACCATCAAATAATGCATTGTTTTCCTGAATCTTAATAATTAGTTTTCCTATTAATATAAAACTACTTTTGCTATACTAGTGATACCATCATACAAGAATATACCGATATCATTCTGGTAATTTTAATCCAACTTTTCATTTGAACGAGAGCCATCCAACAATAGCGAATCAATAAGCCGCAGGCTCTCGATAAATTCTCTCATTTTATGGCGACTGCAGACACCAAACAGTCGTATATCTAAAGTTTTTTAATAGCGGAGATGCCAAACGGGCCCGCTGCCGCCGCTGCTGACGACGCCGGCGACGCCAACGTCGATGCTTATTATACAAAACTTTTTAAATGTCGTTCTTGCGGGACGGCAAAACCGTATCGGAGGGAAAGTATTTTATGACAGAAACGAGGAATTCTTACTTTTGGGTTAATAAATAAACTCCTAATAACTTTACACATGACTAGTAATTTATTCCATCAAATTTGACGTTTAGGCTATACACATATTTTTGACAAGCAGTTTTTTTCGTCCTATAGTTTTAAATATTTTTTTCTCAAAAACAGTTAATATTAGGTATAGAGTGTTTAATATCAAAATTTATAAAATTTTACAGAGAATTTAAGTATGTAATAAAAATGGGAACACTCATTTAAAATAAGAAAGTTGCTGTCGACTTCCGGTATTTCCGGAAGTGCCATCATATTGAAAATATTTTTAATCGATAGATCTCATTGCGAAACAATGATGTACAAAAAATATCCGATCTAGACATTGTAGTTCTCTAGAAACTTCTAATGCATGCTCAGCCTGGGACACCCTGTATACTACGCTATTTCATTTCTATTGAAACTTTGGTTAAAAACATTATCTCCAAAAAGTGGTTAAAAACGAGAGAATTTAACTTTATTACTTAGCTATATTTTCTAAAATAACAAGGTTAACAGAATAAACCTGCGAAGGAAAATTTATTACGTTAGAGTAATATACTCTGTATATTACTTTTCTTTTAGATGCAGAATTAAAAAATGCAAATTTATTGTATTTAAAGTGTTCATAAATTTTTAACGCTTTAGCAGTTATTCGCGTTTTTATATTATATACGGCTCTTTCAACAATAAACTTTTATCAAAATCATCTCATAATTTTTTGCATTATATTTTACTACCAAAAGAGCCATATGCAATATAATACTGGAAATATATGCGAAACAATTAAAGATATAGGAATATTTTAAAAACAAAAAATGTTCGTTTGTTAATACTGCATCTAAAGGAAAAATAATAAATTCACGAAAAAAATGAGATATAGTCATTCTAGAGATATACATATTGCAATCTTGGACACGCCATAAAAATATCCCGGTATAAGATAATGTAGATTTTCCATCAGGGATTTATTGTTATCATTGGTATAGGTAAGTATAATATATAATAAAGCTATATTCACTCCAGTTTTCAATCAGTTTTTGGATAGTGTTTTTAACGAAAGTTTCAGTAAATAAGAAATAGAATGAATTTCAAAATCAAGGAGATCAATATTTTTGTTGGCGAGACAATTTTTTATAATGAGAAAAAAATCCTAGATATATACGAGTATGACAGCAATTTAAAAATAAATAAATATTAATTTTATATTTCAGTAATAATATTTTATATTAGTATGTATTATATTTATTATTATTACATTAGATATTGTACACTATGTTATGACAGGCTATATAAAGTTTCAAAATGGTTATAACGCCATTTCCATCCATTGCATCGCTAATAAACTAAAACTACAATAATTATTCTCAATTACACGTCTTTCCATCTAACATTACAACGTATTCGAACCATTTGTTACCCGATCAGATGGAAAATTCAAATAAATGTTTACTCTAATACATAAAATATGAGCGGTGACACAGCCAGCGTACGAGACCGACCAAATTGCATGTGAAATCCGTTGTGAATTAATAAAAACAACAATTAAAAATTTCGCCAGCGTCGCATAAATTTCACGTAATTGGAATTTGTTTACTTACGGTTACACTAGAATAAATAACAATGTGCATTTGTCGTCGTACATAATTTTAATTAAGGGAGTCTTTGCATTACGCTTCGCTTTTGATAACAAAAATTTAATTAACTGATTTGCAACTAGCAACGCAATGTTAATTTCCATTTCGGTTCCGTAAAAATATACTTGCATTGTTTCTGGGATTATGTCTAGAGTTAATTAATTATATGTTTGTGCTACAGTGGATGTTGTAAAAATATTCAACTATATTTCCAGTTTCTTAATAAATAGAAAAGTATAGATCATACCAAGTAAACTTTTAGTCACGTGATTAATCTTGACCGACACAGCGTTGCGTACTTTTATTATTTTTTTCATAGCAACTGCTAAAATTGCCTTATTTCTATCAAAAATAGTAGATAAAATTAGTACTTTAACAGCAAGGGTAGATTAAATGCAAAAAAAGCAATGCAATGAAATTTCACGACATCTTCTGGGTTAAAATTTTTTGACTTTTTCGGTTTGTAACCGCTACATGACTGCTTCAAGAAAGCTATGAGTTTGCTATATCTACAAGGTTAGATGTTACTATACTACTACGGAAATTTAAACGGTATAGCTTATCCTTAACCTTGAAATATCAATGTTTTTGACCAGTATTGTATTTTTTAGCATTGAATAGTACGACTCCATTTTCTTTGATTTTTCAGAATCTGTTTTTCACTTGATCTTTCTTCTCGCACGTTTTTTAATTGCTTCCAATTCTGAAAATTTTTGTATTCCTTTTCATAAGTTATTCGGGATTTAAATGGAAGTAGTTTGGATATGGCGTTTGTCGTCTCAGCCTGAATATCTGTTGGTAATTTACTTATTTCGTTTTGAGCAATTTCTGGTTCCAATTCAATCAGCAATCGACACGAAAGAGAATTAAAAAATATTGACTCAAAACTGGCAACTAAAGAGACGGCTTTATTTGTTTGTCAAATTACATAGAAACCAACGCCAACCCAGCACAATATTTTTTTTACTCGTAATAAATTCCTTGAAATAATAATTTCTGAATATTTTTTAAAACGTAACTCGCTATGGAATAAATATTATTTTATACACGACGATAAAATTGCATTATCGTCTCCCGAAATTAATATATTTAGACGATAAAAGACGATAAAATATCATTTTATCGTCTTGTATTATCAAAATATTTTAAGAAACAAAAATTAATTATAAATACTCGTGTGAGAAACTCGTGTTTCGAAAATGAATCGACAATAAATGAAAACCTTGTTTCCAAAATGTTTCGATTTCGCTCTATCTGTGTAGAAATTTCGAACTAGTCACCTATCAACAACCCCAATCAAAACTTTTGGGCAAAATAATTAAAACATTTTTATTTACTTATTATCACATAAAACATAAAAATATGTATTTCACTGTGGAAAAAAAGAGAAAAAAAAACGTTTGCTTCGGCTTCCTCCTGTTGGGTATGGGTAGTGGCTGTTATTACATTTATTCCTAAAACAAATCATCTCTGTAATGCGTAAAAAAAGAATTATTAAAAATCGCATAAGAAAAATATCTGTACTCACCATATGTCATTCCTTCTGCTTTTTTTAATTATATTACTATAAAAACTTGAAGAGTCCTTAAATGCAAAAATTGCAGAAGAAAATTAAAAAAATAAAGTAAGGTTATGTCTCACATATCAAATAAATTATGGAAATTTTTCAGGCACAAAATGGGTACGAAATCTGTAAATGTGAGCCACATCTGTTTCTTAAAAGTTTCGAAAAATTTGTGACACTAAGATCTTTATTGTTATAGCTTATGTAGCGAAACCATATTTTGGTAAAATTTTTCGATACAAAACGCTATTTATGTTACGAAACATATGTATCAAAAATGGGACGAAACTGTTTCACAATGTTCTCAGCGGAGATTTTGTTTCGATTTTGTGTCTAAAAATGCTACTTGGGCGGTATCTAGTGACAGAGCCTTATCTTAAAGACGTGTACATCTGGTTCCATAATATACACTACATTAAATTAATATTTAACAATCAAACTATAATAAGCATGATTGTATAAATAATAATTATTTGCTATAATTTATAGACTAGTACACAGAGATCGTAACGAGGAAATTTGACAAAAATATGAAAAAAAAGCAGTATTAAACGTAATAAAACATAAAAATAAGCAGTAAACAAAAATCTCGGTTAAATAAAAACCTTCATTGCCTGTTATAACAGTTAATATAATTACGCAATAGAAAAATTAAATATGCAGTATAAAACGGAAGAATGAATATTAAAAT
>NW_022146046.1:0-8718 GCF_002938485.1 Sitophilus oryzae
AAAAACGATAAGTTTTAAGTGTAATAAACCTTTATCAAATTTACCTTTATTTTAATCGTAGAAACTAAAAATGTAATAATATACAGGGTGTTCCATTTAAAAAAATACAACTTTGATATTTTTTATTTATTTGGGACAATCTGTATCTTGTAAAAATATTTTTAAATTGTAGCTCTAATATAGTCCTTCAACGAACCCAAAACTTACAATTTGTAAAAATCTAATCGTTTAGCTACAATACACTGCGTCGTATGTGGTGAACAACCCTGTATAAAGTACTGACTACAATAAAAAATATAGATTTAGGTACCAAATCTTTTTCATTTTTTTCAGCATGTTTAATTTTGAAATTTAGCAAATTTCGGACAGATGTATCACTGATAAGTACTAAAACTAACATACGAATAACTAAAATTAACAAGGAATATATAAAAATACACTTAAAGATAATTAAAGCATTGCTAGATTTATGCTGAGAAAAAAATAACAGTGGGGCAAATTGCATAATAAAATGTAGGAGGAGGCTTTGAAGTTTCAAACTTTTAACTGCTGTTTTCGCGAGTTCGGTAAAGAGAAACTTAAAAAGAAACTTTAAAGGAATAAATTCGATTTGTGCCTACATAATAAATCTATTTTACATAAGCACCAAGCGTAGAGAATAAAAATGTTTTAAAAATAAAGTAAAAACGGAGTGAAAACCAATTATTCTAAAATTTACAATTAAGCTTATAGAATGTAGAATGTTTAGTAGGAGGGTTAATCGTCGCAACCTTACAGATCTATTGTGTGTTCCTCTTTCTTGAGTTATACGGTTATTACTCATCATATAGTCTCAGGGCTTTGACAAAAGCCAGTATCTGAGACGGCTCCACAAAGGCCAGGTCTCCATTCAGATCCGAATATGCTTCGTTTTGTAGCTACAGGGGGTTAAAGTCTTCATATTTTTTCGATTTATTATAATTTTCTTCCAAATGTTCTTGGTGATTCTTGGAAGTTTTGAGGGTAAAAATTACTAGAAGTGCAGCATATTTTAATACCAAAAAAGTGTTCACCAGGTACGTGCATATGGGTTATCACTGGAATATTTTTCTAAAAAGCATGTGCGCCACTGACTTTCTTTTATCTGGTTAACAAAATTATGTAGACCGTTTAACGCCAACTTCTTGATGAGATAAAGGCTAGATAAATTTTATTAATTTGCCTTAATCGCAGTCTAATAAAAACCTTTAAAAAATTTAACTGACTAAAGTCTTAAATAAGTACTGATTGCTCAAACCAATTAATGAAAAAAGTTCCTATAAACATGGGTGCAAAATTGTATAATTTTAAAGTTACAGGATGTTAAAATGTTTAAAAAATAGGTCTTTTGTAATTATCTTAAATATCATTATTTCTTTTTGAATTTGATGTAGATATAACATCAGTGTTATAAATTTTAGTAAAATTTAATAATAATTTAATTTTTATTTTTATTTTATTAACTGTGATTAATAAAATTACGTTTAATAAAAATAAATTTTAATATAAAATATACTATAAAAATCCAACACAAATAATAATATAGGATTTTTCGTTAAGTGTAGACTATCTAACATACACGTGTGTTAGGAAAATACCATATGTGTATATTTGTTTTAGCGCCTACATAATTTAGTGAGTTGTTAGGTGTATTTTCTTTGAGGGTTGATAAAAAAACATATAATATTACACACATATTAGTAAGAAGTGTGCCATACTATTTAGGCATCAATATGTGGATCTCAAAACTGGAATATTTTTTAGCTATATCAAAAATATTTTAGAATTAAAAGTCACTTCTATTAAATCAATATCAAATCCTTGGTGTTCTGTTAGACTGTCAGTGGACGAATGACTTTTTTAACATATTATATCCTTTGTTTCTTATTTTGTCTTTCAGAGAAGAAATACCCAGAAGATTTCAAGAAATATCTCAAGGTTCAACATTAAATACAAATGTCTGTATTACATTACATACAAATGGCTGACACACAAAAACATGTAGAGTTCATGATAATCCTAAGGACACGAAAAGACCCAAGTCTCGGCGTAATTCGTCAACTTGTTGTCGTCATTGTCGTCAACTTTAGGCGAACTGTGTACCTTTTGGGTAGTAATTTTAGAGTAAAAAATTGTAGCACAACGAAATTGCCCCAAATGGCCCAAAAATCAGTTTTTAGCAAATATCTGCCAAAATATTCAATTTACAAAAATTTTCTTGTAATAAAAAATGAAGTTTCTATCGATAGTAAAAAGTTGGTATAAGGCTTTTTTTCCCGGTGGTACGAAAGTACTACCATTGCACGCAGGCCGCTATCTCCCGTTCGGGACTTAATATCTAACCGACACTTTTCGACAAGTCGGAATTAACTATCTCTGCGCTGTGGTTGTCATTTTGTGGATCTGCCCAAGCTCACCTGTTGATGGAGTATGGCCTGAAACCGGTAGTGAGGGCAGGTTGATCCCATTATGACAAACAGCGTAGAATGAATTTCAATATAAGCAGTTAAGTGGCAAGAACTTATATAACTTTTATTATATACCTATACTGCAAGAAATTTGTATTCCATATTATAAATTAATAAATTAGAACGAACAGCAATAGCAAATGATCCAGCTATATAAACATATTATATTTGAAAACATAGAAGTAAATACTGATTATTCCATCTTAAAAATTGTCGATTAAATTGTTTATATCCAAATCTGATGTTTCATATCGCTTGATTGATAATGGCTAATAATCCAGGTATAAACATGTTATTTGCACACAAGTATGTTAATCTAATAAACAAAGTTATAAGTACCATATTACATCAAAGTATTAATAGATTTCAAAAAACTATGACTAAATTATAGAATAAAAATGATTTTTGATTTTTGCTGCAGTTACATGCATATGGTAATCTCAAAACAATTTGCGATGCACGTGTCAATTTTGAGTGTTGGCGACAGCGCTGCCAGATTGTAGTGGATTTATGAGATGAATCTTAATTTAAAATTGACAAATAATATATTTATTGTAGTAGTTTATATATATATATAAATATATTTATTATATAATTTTTTAAAGAGTTTTGCGTTTTATTTTTAATTTAATAACTAATATTTTAGTAACTAATTTATTTACTTTTATAGCATATTTTACTTATTACATATTGGCAAAAACTAGTCTATTATAAAGATTATTCTAAGCGTTATTATGGGTTATTTATTTATTTATTTATTTATGTACATCTTACAACGCCATAAGTGGTAATAAACAAGAGGGTGGTATTAATGTACAAACTAATAATCACAAAATTTAATAAAAACTAACTTTGAAAGTGGTATAATGTACTTATCCATCAAACTTACTTCTCTGACTGCAGTCAAGGGTAATAAACGACCTTTATTGTCACGTTCTCGTTCAAATAATTGTTTATCAGGGAAGCTACTATCTAGGTCTTTTCTTCGACTGTATAAATGCTTCGGCATATTTTCAACACACAATTTCAAGAAATGCAATATAAAAACTCGAAAATTTAGATCTTAAAAGAACTGTTTGTGCTTAAATGTGCAATTTAAAAAAAAGACTAGGAAAATAGGCAAAAAACGAGAGAATTACTCACAAAGATTCAACAACAACACGCTATTATACAAAATAATGTCAAATAATAAAGGGCAACATAAAATTCGGTTTAAACTAATTTTTGCAGCTTTAAACTAAATAAAATGTATAATTTAAATATAATTAAAACTATAATTAAACTAAAATCATTTGCTTTTTTTTTATACAACAAATTTAAATATTTTTGCCAAAATTTTATTTAGTCAGGTTTATAGACTTTAGTGTCAATGTCGAGATGATTGATGACTTGCATCGGAAAATGTTTTGTGATTACAAATAAAATGTTTTGTGGAACTTCCAAAACCTTTATTATAGCCTTTATTTAATAATACATTAAGGAACATTTTAACAATAAGGAACCTATAATATTATGATTAGAGGAGTTTCCTTATCAGATATCATATAAGTGCGGAAAATATTACACAAGGAAACTAAAAGGCCATTAAAAATTCTTAAAATCAGCTATACTCTATACTGACACTATTAAAATGGATAACTCGAAGTAAGGAATCGGTGTTTCTCCATTTTCTCCACAGACTCTACATTTGCCGTTGTTTTTTACCTTCAATCTGCTGAAGTGTTCATTAAAGAGTCAGTGTCCTGCTAAAAACCCCGTGACAATCCGAAGATTGTTCTTAATTAAATCAAGGGAAAGCTTTAATTTTTCTCGGTTGTTTTTTGAAACTTACCATGGACTTTGCTTGTCTCACGAATATCATTGTGTATTAAAAAAGGATATTAATGTTCAAAGCAAAAAAAAATTATAAAATATTTTCTAAATCTAGTTTAGAAAACTCGAAAGAAATAAAACAATAAATGACTCCACTTTATCATTTTCATGGCACTTTAAACAATTCTTTCCTTTATTAGACTATTCTGGAAAAAAATTAAACTTTCCCGATATAATAAAAGTTTTGAAAACTACCATTTTCATCCATTAATAAATGCACAATGGAATGACACCATACAGACATATAGTCAGAGATTATTTATGGTAACTCATTTACTGTTTTACAAAAGTTTCTATATCTGAAAGGAATTTTGTAATGAATAGAGTGACTAAAACAATTATTCAAGGAAGACTATACAAAATTAAGTTCTAAATCGTTGTACAGGGTGCTTCAAACTTAGTTCTGTCGAAACCCTGAGATTATTTTTAAGCAAGAAGATTTTGACCTATGTCATTAGTTCTAGCAAACCAGTTACTCTTTTAGCTTTTTAAAGTTTCAAACACTAGTCTCTTCAATATTGGTCTAACGTATATCTAAATACTCCTTTCTGTTTTGTTTCTGATATGAATTTTCTTAATTTTAGCCTGAAATTACAGTTTCGAAATAATAAAGACGAAGACTTGCCAATTCAAAAAGTAGAATAAAATTATTTTCGTATTAAAACTTTATATATACAGACTTTATTGGTATAATTTCAAGAAAGTCTTTATACTTAATTAATAAAGTACATTTTTCTGTAATAAATAAGCTCCTACTTCAATTACTCAACAAATTAAAGTTTACTGAAACAATACCGATGGAGTTCATAGCTTCCAACAATTCCCTTTTTAATCAACATTGTTTGTTGTTTAAGAACAAACTTTCATGGTATTAATCGTGGGTTTTCAAATATTCGAAACAAAATTTAAATATAGGTGTGTCGTTAGGGTGGGTTTTATAATATCATCTTTCTTGATTGAGTCGAAATATAGAGCTATTTAGAATAAATTGAGTTTAATTGAAACAGCCGGCTTGCCAATATTATACAATATATGGTAAATAACTAAATACGAAACGATTTTGAAGTTGATTGATTTTTGAAAAATACTGGCGGTTTTAGATTTTTCGATTTTTTAGAGATTTCGATTTTGGTTTGGTTGGAGTTGTTTTTCAAAAGTGGCTCACTCATATAACTGTTTGTATTTTTCAAAGAAAAAAAAACAAGACATAAATCAGGATTTATTGACGTATCCAATTATTATGGGTTTTAAATGGTACCCTCCAAATATTTTTACTTTAGTCTATCCAATATGATTTTCCTATGTAATTTTCCAAGGCTTCTTGTTTCAGAATTAATGATTTTCTAAATTGAAATTTAAAATACTATTTTTAAGCAAAAATGTCAAAAGTTGTTTTTTCAGTACTCCTTTGAAAAAAAAATAGAATTTTTGTAAAAAAAATGCCGAAAATTAAAAATCGGTTTTTATTTTTTTTCTCAGCCTGTATGTACTTTTTTGACAAACTGTGTATACTAAAAAATTTAACTAATCAATCTGCATCGATCCACGCCCAAAAATCTTTCAAATCGGAATAAGTGAAAAAGCCCGATTTTGGACAAGAAATTTTTTGGAAATTTTCTAAATTTTCTCACAGTCTAAATGGGGAGATTAATAAAAACTCTATCCGTAGAGGCTTCACTGATCGTTTAGCTACTTCGTTTCCGACATATTTGCGTTTATGAAAATCTAAGAAACGAAAAATAGACCATGGGAGGGCGCCATCAGTCGTTTCTTAGAATTGAAGGGTTTAGTAGATACCCTAAAAAAAGTTGAAAAAAGCAAAATTTCCCCGGCCAAAATCGAGTATTTATCGCTTATTCTGATTTGAAAAATTTTTGGAGGTGGATCGATGCAAATTGATTAGTTATTTTTTTTTAGTATACACAGTTTGTCAAAAAAGGACATACAGGGTGAGAAAAAAAAATAAAACCCGATTTTTTTATAATCGGCATTTTTTTTAAATACAACATAACTTAAAAAGAGAGTCAAATTGCCATTTAGGATTCTTACATTAATGTCTTCTAACCGTACCAGGTGAGAAAAGTGGAAAAAGTTAAAAATAAAAAATTCAATTTTTTTCAAAGGGCTATATTTTTTAAATTAAATATCTTGGAAATTATGCATTTTCGAAGCATAGTTTAAAAGGGGCGAATATAGAGATCCACTAACTCTATCCGTAGAGGCTTCACTGATCGTTCAGCTACTTTCTTATTTTTATTTACACCTTTATATTTTATCGGTTGGTATTAGGATTGGCATGATTTAAAGCATGATTTAAATCGTGATTTAAATCAAGTGATTTTTTTTAATTTTATTCATGTGATTTAAATAAAAAAAATATTGAAACTTTATAATAAATCAAAAAATAACTGTAAAAGTCCTAGAAAAAAAATCCTAGAAAACTATTAAAAATATTTCTATAGCGGATATAACAAATAAATCGAAAAATAATTGTAAAAATGTTATAAAACTATATAAAAATATCTATTCACCAATTTAAATATTGGACCGATTTTTGAAGTAATTTCGTGTGATTCCATTAGACTGCTAAACGCAGATTTATTTTAAAATCTATGTATGTCACAAAAATTTGATGTTCTTGAACCTTGTCTAAATATTCTAACATTTTTGATTTTGACATCATTATATTATAAACTTGGACGTCACTGAAATAAATGTAAATATATAATTTTATTTTAGTGACGTCCAAGTTTATAATATAATGAAAAACCAAATAAAAACTTAATCAGCGTTTTTCCCGAACTTAAATCCCAAGAAAATTTAGTTTTAGAGTTTTAGAAAGAGCAGAACTAGGTTCTTGTGATATAGAGACTATATCTTCATTTCCGAGAATCTATAATCGTTGTCAGAAAATATGTTGATTTTATATATTTTTTTGAAACGGTTGTATGGTTTCCAAGTTCCTACCGACGACATTTTGATCTGCAGTAAGTACTTTAGACTCTGATATTAGGTAATACATACTAATTTCATTTTCGACTTACGACTATTTCCGCACAATAGTGTATTGTTTTATTAGGAGTAAAAATTATACTTTTTTTTGACGATGCTGTACCTGTGAAGAACCACCGTAAAGCCCTTCCTACGTTACAGGGAGGGACACACACAAAAAGTATATTTTCACTCCGAATAGAACATACTCTTTTTTTTAACATTACAGATAATTTTTTAATCAATTTCAAACATCGCCAAGGATATAAACAGTAATCGAGCAAAACAATTTGTACACTCGTTGAATTTAAAACTTAATTTCAATTTAATAATATATTTTTGTACTTTTGTGCTTAGGCATAATAATGCTTTACTTTTATGCCTAAGCGTTAAAATGACAAAAATTAATACTTTTGAGACGTTTGAAAAAAAATCCTTTTCGTCTAAAGCGAGACACTTTTTTGCGGAATATATTGGTGACCGATGTGAAAAAAATGTCTCGCGCCGTAGAGTTGTTAATGTTGTCGTTATCTGGCAGAGTTACAAAGATTTAGCCATTTAGGAAAGGACTTTAATTGGAAATAAGTCCTGGTCATCTGAAAATCCGATTTAAATATTATTTTGAATTGAAATCGGAAAAATCTGATTTTTTTGATTTTTTAAAAAAAATCAAGGTTTTTTCCAACCCTGGTTGGTATAATTTAATGTAGCGACCAAATGCCAAAATTTTCGAAGTGACGAGTTCAGCGTTAACAACTTTAAAATTATTTAGAATCGTAAAAAAAGTCCCCTAAAAAACTCACAGGATTTAATATCTCGACTAGACTAATATAGCTCAAACAGAATTTCTTTGAGATCGATCGCTACTGGACCAGGGTTGAAGCGAATTTGGCTGTTACCGCTAATATGACTGAATACACAAATGCAATTTGGTTCAGAACAATTCACGATCAAATTTTAGCAATAGATTAGTAAAATCAGTTTAACGGTCAATTTGTTTTGGTACAACAGGGCCTTAATGTCCAGCATTTGCCGCAGGATGTCATGCTGTTGGATATCAAAAGCGGACAATACCGCTAAATGCGGGTTGTTTGACAACCCGGTCCTGATACTTTTCATCCAGTATAAAAAAAAGCACTCTAATACGTGTACCCACCTAAGAGACCTAATAACACAATAAGTATTTTAAAGTCGCGGTAAATATAGCATATTTCAGATGAACGAACATAGGTATACTACATGTATACAGATAAAAATCTTATCCCTAATTCGTGGTACAAAAATTGTTTTTTATGACGATGAGCAAACGAGTAAAATTTCCTGTGCGCAAAAATAAACTCGCGTAAAATAACAATAAACAGCGTAATAG
>NW_022146046.1:8726-14527 GCF_002938485.1 Sitophilus oryzae
TGCTGATTGAATTGGAGCCAAAAATAGCTCAAAACGAAATAAGTAAATTACCAACAGATATTCAGGCTGAGGCGACAAACGCCATATACAAACTACTTTCATTTAAATCCCGAATAACTTAAAGGAATAAAAAAATTTTCAAAAATAGAAGCAATTAAAAAACGTGCGAGAAGAAATAAAGTTTTTAACCTATCCTCGCAGCTAAAAAATCATTTAATCTACCCTTGAGGTTAAAGTACTATTTTATCTACTATTTTTGATAGATATAAAGCAGTTTTAACAGTTGCTATAAAAAAAAACTTAAGTTTAACCAGAACTGCAAGCTCACAGAAAACTTAAGTCTTTTCTTGATTTAAATCATTACAATTACTTAAGAGCCATTATTTGATTTTAAGTCATGTTTTACAAGCTGACTTAAGACTTATTAGGGCGCAAACATAGTGAGAGTGAGGCATCTCGATGCGATGCTCGCCAAGATGCTGGCCGCGCTGCTCGCCAAGATGTTGGCCGCGCTGCTCGCCAGGATGGTAGCCGCGATGCATCCGATGCACTGTTTTAAAACGGCGAATGGGTGCGCGTAGGATGCATCGCGACTATCGTACAAACATAGTGAAGGCATTTCATCTCGATGCGATGCTCGCCATTCGCCTCGCCATCCGGCGATGCTGAATCAAACATGTACAAATTTATGCGTCAAGACATACTGGAGCCTCGCACCTCGCCACGCACCTAGATGTTCAGCGCGATGCTTCATAAAAAACAAAATTTTTGTTTTTTTGCGAGAAGCGGACGCGGATGCCTGAAACTTTACATTTGATTGGTCGGTTTAGGATCACAATTCGTTGAGCATATGTCGAACTAGAGTGGGGTGTAATAAAATGTTAACAATACTAGTATTTAATTTATCACCAACAATGTAATAACCTTGATTCTACAGGGTCCGGCAATAGTGCGTCGGGCATCTGTAGTTCTAATAATAAAAAACTTATGAATTTTGTAGTCCAGACATAAAGTATGTATTAGGATGTATTTGAGGAAAATATTTAAACTTCTAAAGGGTGGCTCAAAAAAATGTGAGTGGATCGCGAATATTTTTTTTATATACGGGGTGGCGCAACTCATTCGCGTCGGTTGATTATACGAAAACGGAAATATGTAGAAACAAAATATTTTATGGGCATATGTGGGAAGACCATGTGTATAATTTAAAATTATTTTGAAATGTACAGGGTATGTCAGAACTATGATTTACACCAAAATTATATTTTTTCTTATGGAACACCCGATATTTTATTTCTTATTTGGATCCTTGGACACAAAATAAGGCATGTATTATAAGGGTTATTATATATTAATATGTTTACAAGCTTTAGTTTTTGAGATATTTAAAGATATTTAAATATGCATGCTACAATGGAATAGATTATCAACACCCTGGACATTACTTTTTTGAATTAATTCTTTTGCTGAGTTTAAAGATAGAGAAATAAACTTTACTGAAAAATTGTGTTGCTCCCTTAAATTTATACAGGGGTACCAAAAATTGATGATTTATTTTAAATATTTATTTTACATAAAAATCTTGTTATTTCAAATAGGACAACCTGTATTTTTTAAAATAAATCGACAGATTCAAATGCTCTTTCAAATTATTATTAGGGTAGCCTATACCTATCTAGCTCAGATTTTGAATAAAGAGCAATTTTTCAATAAAATGGCAACGAAGAGGGCTGATGTCGTCATGGCAAGTTTCTAGTGACAGTATAGCTATTTTCAAAATCGAAATTAGTTTATTGACTCTATTTATTTATAGTAAGTATTTTAATCGCTAGTTGATTAAAAAAAAGTATACCATTAATATTGCAAATTATATTTTATCCTCTTATAGTATATGTCTTTTTAATTTTTTGATGATGTAACGAGCACTTTGTTTACTCACTTTACGCGTTAACATTTTTTCGGCAATTTTATTAACATTTGAAATTGTCCCAACACAGCACGACGCCTAGTTCGAATTCTTTTTCATTTATTTTTTATTACCCGAAACAGCGTTACATCACACAAACCTCGTACCTGAGTGTTTTATCTCTTTTTTGTCTCAATAATTGCACTAACAAAAAACTAAAATACTTAAATATTATAACCAAACCACGATTTCAATATTATTCTATGCGATCAACATGGCGGCGACGTGAATAGGTAGGGATAATATCTGATTTTTGCCGTTGCAGCGCTGCGGTCGGAATTTGTTGAAATCAACTGAAATGCAACAAGGGCCTATACTAATTAATTAATAACTACTTTTAATATAAACTGATGTTTAACAAAACGGCGATGGTAAATCCTTCAGTATGCCTACGCGCACCTATTCGCCGTTTTAAAACAGTGCGCGTAGGATGCATCGCAGCTACCATCCTGGCGAGCAGCGCGGCCAGCATCTTGGCGAGCATCGCATCGAGATGCCTCACTATGTTTGCGCCCTTAGAGTTTAGTCATCTTCAAAATGATTTGTGATTTAAATCAATATAAATTAATTATATAATAATGAAATAATTGTAATAAAATAAAACTGAAATCGCTGCTGAAATGGATTTAAGTCTTTTTAAAATTGACTTATTGCAGCTCTGGTACTTACGTTATTGACCCGGTATTATCATGAGTATCATCATTGCCCGTAACATCGACAACCCGACGAATTTTACTCAATAACCGAAGTTAAGCGACGTTACATGGGGTGGGCCTTTGGCCGAGGGAAATTATTGAAACTCGAGACGCATTTTAAACACCTGCTAACAAATAGTTCTCATCCAGATTAGACTTTACAGGAAACATCAGGCGTTAACACTTAACATGATAAATGAACGATTAGGAAATCACCAATTATACAATGAGATAAAAACAAATTCCTTTCGAACTTATCCAATTCTTTCTTTGTGTCATGAATTTTTTGTGATAAAATCTACACTTATGCAGTATGTTTGTAAATATTTTAATAATCCTTAAAGCTGGTTAGTAGTCGGCTTTTTCTCATGAAATAGTAAATTCCTTGTATTTTGCATTATACACGGAAAGAAAATGCTACGAAATATTTATTTGGTTAAATTTTCTTAATAATAAATAACGGAGAACTTACCTAAAAAAATAAATTGTGTTTTCTTTATTACAAATTGTGGGGAACTGATAAAAAATGGTCATGTGTTAGGTTGGGTTGTTTCCTGGTTTAATTATTTCAAAAGTTACAAGAGTTTTAGTTTTATATATATAGATATATTAAGCGTGGTGTGACATCATACACCACGCTTGAGCATATTTTTTAAAAACGTTATATTTCCGTCAATATGCAATGTACGAAAAAAATAAATGCTATCAAAATTAATAATATTTATTTTAAGTAAGTTTCCCATTAGTATAGTCTATTTCTTAATGCTTGATAGCACAGCAAGAAAGGCCATAAAATATTATAAATTAAAGATTTAAAAGTAATATAATATCTTGTAAGTAATTATACATGGTGTCCCAAAAATAAGTGCAAGTATTTTAACTGGTAGTATAGTTCAACCCCAGAAACACGCCTATAAGGTTTTTTTCGCGAAAAAAAAATGTTGAAAATTCGAAATTTTTTTAGTTTTTTGTTAAAAAACATAATTTCTTGATAATATGGCAACATAAGTATTAGATTAAATTTACAAGAAAGAAAATCCAGAAAAGATCCAGTGGTTCTTAAAATTTGAGCAAAAAATCATTTTGAAAAAAAAATTTTTCAAAGTAAAATAACCCCGTTATTTTGGACTTATTTTGAAAAAACTATAAAGAGAAAATATACTTCTTTTATCGAGATCTCCCAACCTTTAAAATACGCTCTTGCACTTATTTCTGGGACAACCTGTATATCAAGAACTATGATTACTCTCGTTGAACTTGCCACTGTATGTCAGGTTAATAATATATTTTCGTACTTTTATACTTTAAGGCGTAAAGCTAAGGCGTAAAAGTGCTTCACTAGGCGTTAAAATGACTTTTTTATATTGTCAATCACGTCGCAAAATTAATAATTTTCTGACGTTTGAAGAAAGAAATATTAAAGTACCTCAACATACCTATTTAAATGAACTAAATAAAGCGATTTTATGAATTTTATATAAATCGCTTCAAAAAAATTTTGTAAGATACTTCATTTTTATTATGATCAAATAATTTGTTTTTTCGGTGTGTATAACTGGATACAAGTGGGGGTGAAAATTATTGATATTGTGATAAAGGACATACCATTTGATAAGGAAACTGGGATATAGTATAAAAACGTTCCTTGCTTGATGGATAAAGCACACTTATTTTTTAGTAAACAAACATGAAGATTCTTCTGGTATTAGCAGCTGTTGTGGTAGCAGCATTGGGTAAGCATATTTAAGTTGATCGAATAATTTCTATGCGTTGGTTAGTGGGTTTATTACTGAGGTTTATTACCCAAAAATATATTTTGTCTCTGGGACAAAAGTAGCTTTTTCTGAAAATGTACGGCTAGGTAATACAACATTTAATATTACATCATCATGATGATCACAAAACATTCCCCGTTAGAACTGTTTCTTTAATGGCTATAAATAGGAATAAAAGACTAACCATGCGATCAAACACTAAAGGCGCCACCATCAAATGGTGTAAAAATTGCGAAAATTTAATAATCATATTTTGAAAAAAAAGTTTGCGCATAACTTTTTAATTTTTTAATTCACTTTTCGTCGTTTTCAAATTATATTACTAGATTTTGTTTTATTTTGTGAATGTATAAATGTTTTCTTAGTATAATATTCCTATGCTAGGGTATATTAATTTAAATTATATTACATATACATATATTTAAAATAAAATATTATGACATAATATATGTCAGTTACCGTCTAAAATATCATCTTGATAAAAAAAAATTAATTATTGTCAGAGATTTACAAGTTATAATTAGTAATTAGACAATTTAATATATTTTATATTATTTCTCAAAAACAAAAACATAATAGGGTAATTTTTATATGGCCAAAGAATATTTCTATACTCTAAAACTATAATATTCCTTCATATGGTTCAAAAGAAAAAGTGCTGGGCTGTTATATTTTTTCAATTTTGGTTATCAGCCGGAAGTTTCAATGATTTTAGTGTTGTCGGATATTATTTGTAAAAAATATTGCGTGTGAATTGCAGTAGGTACTAAAAGTGGCAGTTTTATTGTAATGACCACGACAAAAAATATTAACTTAGTATAATATATTATATTCAAATTTTATAATTAGTGTCTTAAACTTTTAGAA
Organism: Sitophilus oryzae; assembly: GCF_002938485.1. NCBI lineage: Eukaryota > Metazoa > Arthropoda > Insecta > Coleoptera > Curculionidae > Sitophilus > Sitophilus oryzae. The sequence goes on from NW_022146046.1 coordinate 14,030, forward strand.
AACAAGCATGTAATTTATATAATTGTAATATATTCCAGTTAAATGTAATATGTTACTTTATTAATTTAAAAATATATTAAAACATATACAGCTATTAATTGAAATTTAGTATGCGAACAATCACAAGAGGCGCTTTATTTACTTTCATTTCTTAACACTATACAGGATGAAGTTCTAAAGGGGGATGGTTTTGTGATCATAGTTCTATCAACGCTTAAATATATAATAGTTCTGTGCCTAAAAGACTAAAAAAGGCTTGATTAGTTATCTTTCTTGTTTCTATCTTTCTGCCTTTATTCCATTTCATACTAGGAACTCTTTCTTCAGCCATTCTTTCAAAGTGTCCTAGCCATCTCAGTCTTTGTGCTCTCACTACTCCCGTTATACTCGGTGCCCGATATAGTTGCTTTAATTCTTCATTTGTTCTTCTTGTCCATATGTTGTCTATCTTCTTCCCTCCAAAAATAGCAATACGTAACTGAACGAAGTACAACCGAT
>NW_022146047.1:0-26131 GCF_002938485.1 Sitophilus oryzae
TACACATATGCTTATTTTCTCGTTATTCTAATTGATGAACATTACTAATTGGATTATGAAACTTTATTTTTGTTCATTTCTTCAACTTTATTTTTGTTCAAGTGTCAATGAAATAATCAACTCTTTTGATTTTGTGGAACAAGTTTATGTAAATTTTGCTTAGAGTATGAGTACATGGAAGACACTTCAGAAGAGATGTTCAAAACCTAGATCTAGATAAAGAACATTTAAAAGATTAACACCATAGACACGTTGCTCTGTTAGCTTTAAGATCTAGGTACGTCGATGTACAAAATGCGTTGAACATCATGTTAACATCCAATTAGAAAACAGAAGTCGATGAAGACAAATCTATTAAAACAACATTAGAAATGTACAAAATAATATTTTTTAGTATTTTTAGAAAGTACTATATAAAACCTCTCTCAAAGATCTGAAAAACTACTTGAAAGCTACTTCACGAACTTTAGAAATCAATTCGATCAATTGAAAAATAAAGCTGATAATCTTGCAACTGCGTGAAACATTACAGCACGATTTAGTAGTCAAAGATAGATAAAACGATCAAAACTATATTTTGATGACAAAAGAAATAATGAAAATGTCCTCGAAGCAAACGAACATTTTTTCGAATTAATGTGTGTAATTCAACAGATTTTTTGGTTTATAGGAAGTGGAAGTAACTTTAAAATTTTAGAGAAATCTGTACTTTAGCACTATTTCGATGCAGAATTGCAACAGGAAGCAAAGATGCTTCAAAACCTCCGTATTCAGAACAAATATCTTGAAGACATATCAGAAAAATTTCCAAAATAATGTTTGTATATAATAATAATTATTTTTTCCCTATTTTATGTTTTGTGTGAAAAATATAGCTTTTAGAAAAATATATATTTTAATAACATAAAATGTTTCTCTTTTTATTAAAATATTAAAAAAATATATTTATTGGCCGGGCAAGGAACCCAAAAAAATTTTGAACACGGGCCCGCGACTTCCTCGCTACGTCACTGTTAGTATATGACATAAATCGGGATTGATTGATATATTTAATGATTTTCCGTCACTTTTTGTTTCATCGAAACTTACTACAACCTTTGATTTTTAGATGGTACTCTCGGTACTTTTTTGCATTATTTGATAGAAAATTACATTCTGGATAGAATGACATGTTATTTATATTTTATATTTCCAACTTTTGACATTTTCGATTAAAAAATGGTATTTAAATTTTAATCTAGAGTGTGCATAGCTCATAGCGACAATTTGACTCAAAATACAAGATTGTGGTCTCTACCAAATTATTAGGAAAAAAATACTTTTTCCAAATATGCTAATGCGCCACTCTAATTCCATTTGAAAAAATTGAGTTATGATTAAAAATACGATTAAAGACGCATCTTTTAACCATCCAGGATAAAACAAGTAAAGCCAATGCTCCTTGATTAAACATTAATGGTTCTAACACACATGGCACTCTAGATTGAAGTTTAAAATACTTTTTTTTCTAACTGAAAATGTCAAATGTTGTCCTACGATAACCATTCTATTCAGAATGTAATTTCCTACCAAATAGAGTAAAAAAATCCTGAAAGTACCATTTAAAAATCAAAAGTTTTAGTCATTTCCAGTGAAATAGGAAGGGACCGAAATTAGTTGAATACCGTCAATCAATTCCAATTTATGTCATAACTAACATACTGAATCTTATTTTTGAAAAACACCCGTCATATGCCTCACTCCATTCTATCTGTAAATTTTAATGTTCTGTACTGTTTATGGTATAATAAAAAATTTGGAAAACGGATTACCACCTAACGGACCCAATTACAATTAATTTTGTTTACACAAACATGTTTTCAGTTTTGAAAACATACTCAAATCTCGAATTCTATCAAACGAACTGATGTCGCGTTTTTTGTTTTGAAAATGCTTCCTGCATTTTCAACTACAGCAATTCGTAATGATAATATTACTCTAAGACCACTAATAGAAATTCTTTGGGTACTAATGGATAGTACGAGTTTATATTTAAATAATCATATACGGATCTAGAAAAATTGCCCGCCAACGAAGGTGAATTGCTCGAAAACAATTGATCGGAAAGAAAATTACACGAAAAGTAGTTACCCGAGAAAAAATATCACCGAATTATCAATAGAACATAAATTCGCCAAAACTTCGATTTTTGGTACAACCTTTTTTTGGTACCTAGATCTTAAAGCTAACAGAGCAAATTGTCTACCAACAATGCAAACGTGTCTACCAATGTGTAACCAATGCTTAGGGTTTAATGTTCTTTATCTAGATCTAGGTTTGGAACATCTATTTTCAAGTATCTTCCTGTATGTACTCATACTCTGAGTAAAATTTACATAAATTTGTTCCACAAAATCAAAAGAGTTGCTTATTTGATAGACACTTTGTACACTGCCATTTGCGACCAAATTGAGATTCTTAGCAGTTCGATTTTTTTATGTGGTAAGAAGGAAATGAACAAATATAAAGTTTCATAATCCAATTAGTAATATCTATCAATTAGAATAATGAGAAAATAAGCATATGCGTAGTTGTAGTAAATTTCTACTCTTTGGCTGTAGTTTATATTTCACGCGTATAAATGCAAAACCCGACAAGTCACACATTTTTAAAAATTGAGTTCTACACCAGGGCCATGTAAGTGAAATATTCAAAATGGTTCCAGCAAAAGTTTCCCAATTATGACGGGTGATGGCGCTGATCGTCAAGATTTTTGGACAGGGATTTTGCTTACCGACAATACGACGTGAGCTACGACCGGACCAGGACCAATCAGAATGACTGCTCTCTTTGACATTTGCTGCGTGGAAGTGTGTGTTAATTGCTAGGATAAGGTGGTTGTGTTGGCAGTTTGATTTTTCTGGTTTTGATATTATGTTAAATTAATTTTGAAGCATTGTATTACCTATTTTTATGGGTTAGTACTTTTAGTTCTATGATCTGATATACATGATTTGTTAATGTTTATTTAACAATGTTATACCAAAGAGGGTTATACTTAATATATCAATTTGCATAGCCTAACTTTTTTATCAATAAACTTTGTAGATTTTCAGATTATTTAATTCCTTTTGTTTCCGTTTGTAATTTTATTTTTAAGACATATTATGTGATTGTTTCAGATAATATGTTTTAAAAATAAAATTGCAAATAGCGAATAAAAATAATCAAAATAAAAAAGTGTATTTTACAATTCCCCCCGGCCCCGCACCCCTTTAGCTAACCTGTAAATGTCAGCGAATGAGAGATGTATGTTACGAAAATGGAACCTGGGATTTATTACAAGGAACTTACTTTTAGTATATTCTGTGTTCTATACACCATTTAATTTGTTATCCCAAGAGAAACTCTCTGAATTACATATTTTTATGTAATACATTTTTAAAAAATAATGCACCAGATAAATTTAGTACTTAGATTACTATTCTTTTGAATATTCATAATATTTTAAATAATTTTTTGTGTATTCTCTAAAATTTATTTCAATGGACTGGTTGGGATATGCGTTTAGACGCTTGATTTTACAGTACACAAATTGTTCAATATGAATTTGTAAGGCATGCAACACCCTCGCCCGTGTTCCGTCGCCGACGTTTGAATGTCGCTAGTTACGTCACATTATACTAACATACCAAATATTTTTATCTGAATTTTATCTGAAAAAATAAAAAAAGTTATAGGAGTGCGCCACTATTGAAAAACACTCTGTATATGCGAGGTACCCTATGTTGGTTTTAGAAACATTCTTAACATGGCACACCAATGATAACAAAACATAATATTAATCATTTAAATTTGTTTTTAAATTTGCTGTTAAATGACTGAGTTACTTTTTAATAATAATGTGGTAGTAACAAAAATTTAAATATTCTTTTAAATTTTTAAAAATAATAAAGGTTTTAGAACATTTTATTTCAAACATCATTAAATATTTTTTTCTAATATGAAGCACATTTTACTTTAAATAGAACAAATTCCTAAGAAGGATTGAAATGTAATTAAAATATGATATAGAATAATTAATTATTTATAATTCTCATGTTATAATTGTTAAATTTACATTGACTTTGGGTCCTTATCAACACACTAATAAAATAGTTTTTTTGTTATGTCAGTGTCACAGAAAATTCATATTATTATTGTGATTATTGTTTATTAACAAGTCAATAAAACATATTAACAAATTACTAAAACCTTCAAAAATTGGTCTCTCTAGGAACACCATATATAAACTCTTCAAATACATGAGAATTTTAATGTGCCCACTTTCATTGGTATTTGAATTTATTTTAATGTATATTAAAAAAATTGATTAAATTGGCTTTTAGAACAAAAAACTTTAACTAAACAAATCTTTACATACAAATAATATCATATCTCATATCTTAGTTATAAAATAGTATAACCCCACACCAAATGCCAATTTATCTATTCCAAGGTCTAAAGATTGAAAGGATTATGTTGTTTGCACGGCATATACAAAAAAATCACCTATTAGGTGCAACTGAAGATAAATAGTTCTACCTGATTGACATACAGGGGATGCTTCATTATAAAGGATGAGAAATACATCTTCGTCGATTCCAGGTGCTCATTATTCCATTGTTTGCAGTTCCCGTACCATTTGCCATTGTTCGCGTCCCAGTTGTCCTAGTTTTCTTTTCTACCTGGAATGGGATATAGGATTCACCCTTAAATATAGATGAGATATAATTATATTTGGGGAAAGATGTGAAACAGGGAACTGAAAAACTGTTTTAGTGAGACGATGATTGTGGTTATCTGCATTTAATTAACGCTTTTATTAGGGTATATGGTGTCTGATTCAAGTGCATTAGAAGTTTTAGAGCATTGAATATGATCGAGATTTTAGAGAAGAGTTTGACAACGAGATCTATCGATTAAAAATATGGCGGCACATCCGGAAATACCGGAAGTTGACAGCTACTTTCTTATTTTTAGTGGGCACCCCCATTTTTTATTACATTGTGTAGGTTTTACTATTCTAGGTATTGGAACCATGTATAATCGAAAAGTCGCTAATTGAAAAACCTTTTCACTTGTGAAATAAAAAAAAACTGTTTCTATTTGAGAAAAAATATTTATGATAATTTTTTAATCGCTTAATTCCATGACAGCTACGGCCAATATCATATGACATTCGAGCAATATAATTTTTGACATAGATAGTAAGATATATAATCACGAAATTTGACGTTTAGGCTATACATACATATTTTTTCACAGGCTGTTTTTTCGTATAAAAATTTTAACATTTTTTCTCAAAAAATTTGTTAATGTTAGCTTACATAATGGATATCAAAAATTCATAAAATTTTGACTTTGAATTTGGTGGTATGTAATAAAAAATGGAGGTCCCATTTAAAATAAGTAGGTGCTACTCTTTAACTCCAGTACTTCCAGTACTGCCATATTGAAATATTCTTAATCGATAGGACCTTGCTAGGAACATCAATGATGCAAAAATCTCCGATCTAGATATTAAAGTTCTCTATAGAAACTTTTAATGCACGCTCAGTTTGGGACACCTGTATAATTGATGACATATTATATGTCAAAAGTTGACATATAATATGTCATTCTGTGAACATGTGTCATTCTGTCAAACAGTGCTGTAAGTAACGCTATATCTATATTTGTCGGGCCTCTAGAGTTTAAAGAAGACAGTTTTGAATCTCATGCTTTGTTAAAAACAAATATGGAAAAAGGCTAGGTTTAATACAAAAACAGAAAAGTAATCAGATGTTTAGAAATATTAAAACGGTATAATAATGTCACATCATATTGACACAAAGCAGCAGTTAAAAACATTTCTCACAAATACTACAATAAACTGTAAAAAAACAAGTATATTAAAGTACAACCAAGAGCTTTATCCAGAAGAACTTATGGTTTGCAAAGAAGAAGGCAATCAGGAAGGCCATCAGAAGAGACCAGACTAAAAAAGAAAAAATGGTGCTTGAGGAAATATATTACCGAAAATACCCCAAAATACCAAAGGACATGCTAAATATTGCAGTCTAACAGGAAAATATTTTAAAGAAATTAATATAATATACATTATTTAATAAATAAATGTTTTTTTTTCATTTTTTGTAGCCATGTTTTTAAAGTAATGATAAAGAATAGATACATACTAGGTTTACATAAATGAATATTACTGTTTATTCTATCAAAAGTTACGCCAGTAATGCGACTACGAACTATACCCGATTTTGGCGCATTTCCCAATTCAATTATGCCTCATTAGGGTGGTCGAACATAGCGGAGGCATTTGCTTCCTGGCAACCAGCGCTGTCTCTGGGGACTCATTCTGACCACCTTGCATCTTCAATATCAGCCAGAGTCTTCGCATTCTAAAGTTATATAACAATGTTACTGGTGATGCGTAACTTTGCGTATATACATCACGTGTATTGTATATGGCTATTTCGGAGATGCGAGAAGGATTCGGAAGTAGATAATTAAGAGGAAATTTACCTGATTAACTAACCTAACCTAACCAAACCATATTCAAACGCCGCGCCCGCCTCGCCGGGGCCGGACATAGGTGTATTTGGTCTATAAACCTGGCCAAAAGTGATATTTTTTTATTTTCATTTTTTATCTTAACTGAACACAAATCTATAAATACTAAATGTAAGCATGTTTATTAGTTATTAGCTTTTTTAAGTCGTAAGTTGACTATCAAATAAATAATATATTTCAGTTAAAAGTATGAATTATCTTGAGTGTATTCTGAATATTTCTAAGATTATAAAAATAGTGGAATTGTTTGTAGTGCTTTTTTTGCAAATTGTTCATAATAACTGTCATGATGGATACAGAGCCAGCTTTGTTTGTTGGCTCTATTCTGTTTTATGCCATATTTTTATTTTGAAACATTTCCTTCTATTCTATTTTTTTATAATGTTTTATATTTAAAAAATGAGTGGCATTTTTATAAGGTGTAAGACTATTCGGCAATATTCCGCATGGAAATTAGTATCCATTCAATGCTGAAAGTCTCCAGCATTGGAATATGCACAAAAATCTTGCCAATATTTGCCACTGCCAAAAAAAAACATTAATTTAAATAGATTCTTAAAGGAAATAGTCTTTACCCTATTAACACCCATCCTCGCTCAAATATCGTCTATAATATACAATTACTTTCTTGTTCTAGCATCCTCATCCAATTGCTTGGTTTTGCACAGAATGGCCCTATTTGATCGGTGGAAAGGGTTTCAGAATAGAGGAAAAAATATTGTGTAGGAAAAACAAAATGAGGTTCCATATTAGCACCCTCTCCTCTAATAATTAATATTACTAGCAAAAAAGCAAAAAAATCATAAAACATAATTTTGGCCAACTTTTAGTTCTTAATACCCTCTGTGCGCCGTCGGCGCCTGCAAAAGCAGAAATAAATAAATTTTCGTTCCGGTAAAAGCGAGAACGCCGATGAACGCTGGTTGACGGCTCCTACCTGCTTTCACTGTGAACTAGCCGATTTGATAACACGCTTTAATTTTTCAAGGTTATAAGCGCGAGGCGGCGCGGCGCGGCGCTACTATGTAACCATATACAGGGTGTCCCAGAAATACGTGCAAGTATTTTAACTTAACTGGTAGTATAGTTCAACCCCAGAAACACGCCTATGAGGTTTTTTTCTAAATATTTTTTTTTGAAAATTCGGAATTTTTTGAAAATATTTTTGGAATTTTTTTGCAATTTTTTTTAGTTTTTATTTAAAAAAATAATTTCTTGATAATATGGCAACATAGGTAGTAGATTAAATTTATAAGAAAGAAAATCCAGAAAAGATCCAGTGGTTCTCAAACAAATCTCGAAGTATTGGAAAGAATATGTAAGGACCAAGAACTATTGACTACAATAAAACGACGAAAAGCAGCATATTTTGGTCATATTTTTCGAAATAACAAATATAGTTTCCTACAGCTGATCGTTGAGGGAAAGATTGAAGGACGACGAGGCATCGGGCGTAAACGGTTTTCCTGCATGCGGAATTTGCGCCAGTGCCATGGTTTAATATAGGAGAGGCAAGTGCAATTATCCGTTTGGCTCAAGACAGGGAGGAATTCCAATTGATGGTCGCCAACCTCCGATGAGGAGAAGGCACATGAAGAAGGTTCTCAAAATTTGAGCAAAAAATCATTTTTTTTGGAAATTTTCAAAGTAAAATAACTCCGTTATTTTGGACTTATTTGAAAAACGATAAAGAGAAAATGTGTTTCTTTTATCGAGATCTACCACCCTTTAAAATACTTGCACTTATTTCTGGGATACCCTGTTTATAACAATACACGTGATGCGTATACGCAAAGTTGCGAACGATGTCAAGAATAGGTGCCCAGATTGGCGCTGACTACCAGTAAGCGGCAAACCTGCTTGCACTGTGTTCGCACACTTAGAGACATCTTCACTGCTGAACTAAGCTTGAGGGCGGGGCTTAAAGACGTTATGCTCTCTACATGGTATATTTTGGAAATACGCATCCTGGAATGAGAATCCTCCAACGGTATAAGACACTTCGTAGAAATTCCCTCTCAAGACATGAGACTGAAAAATCAAAGATTATCCCTGAGGAAAGATTATCCTTGTAGGAAAGATATAAAGATTTCATCCTTGTAGGAAAAATCTTCGGATTTCCTTTACGGGTTCATCAATTTCCTCTAATGCACACCTCGGTAGACTGAATCTACGAAACAACGGCGAATGCAGATTCTATGGGAAAAATGAGAAACATCATAACATCTCATCACTAAGTACGTCAAGACGACAAACCATTCGTGCCATAAATCTTTTGGAGCGACTGATATTGAAGATGAAGAACTAACTCTGTAAAATCGTTCAGATACTGGCTTTTGTCAGCCCTACTGACTGGGTGTAATGATAAGTTATACCACATATGCTGCCATTACCTCTGACGAGTCGACACTTCACTGAAGATGTTCACTGTTGACATTTTTCTTTCATGAGCTTTCTGTGACTGAAAAGCCCGATGCGATGTTATTTCAATCTATTCGCACCCGGCGTGACCTTGCGCTTTGTTGCCTCTTTATTGCTTTTGTTGTCGTTGTTTACAATTTTCCATTGAGTTCTCATTTGTGAACTGTTTCTTCCCATTCATTCTGCATAAGTTAATCCCTTTTATTTTTAGAAAATGTCCCACCTTTGAGTTGTCCACCTGGCCTCCTCTACTGTCTACAAGTTCACCGTGAAGCAGAGTTTTTGGTATGCGGTTTTCTTGTATTCCTGCATAATGTGTGACCAGCCCATCTGAAAGTGGGATTTTGGTAAATCATGACTTCAATACTCCTTTTGCAAGTTATTTTCGAGGACCGATACGTTTGAGACATGATTGAGCACCGGATTCTTAAGAGTTGTCTAAGGTGTCTCTTGTTAGGCTCGCTCTTAATGCTCTCATGTGTCAAAGGGTAATGGCATGGCACCCAGGTTCCTGCTCCATATAACATGGGATTTATAATTTCTGTGGTACACTGCAATAAGTTGTAACTTCCGCTAGTAGAACACTACATAAATTAACTTTCCTCCAATTCTACAACTGTAATGAATATTAAAATATCTCTGTGCAACCAAATGCTAAAAAGTGTAATATATAGATATGAGAAAAAAATAATGACAAAGCGTAACCGTACACAAACAGGTACAAGTAACAATTAATAGACGATTTAACAAACACCCACCATACGCTGCAAGGACCACAGTTCCATTAGGCGGTAGGCCCCTCCTCCCCAAAAGGTCCCATAAAAAAAATAGATATAAAATTGACCGTCTGCCTTCTCCAAAATCGTCCCCGGCATTAAAATAAATTTAGTGCAACATTATAAAAAAGATCGTTTTAATTTATAGAAGTGGCAAAGGGTGAGTAGGCTCGCGCCACCCCGTCCCACTGCGCCCTTTCAAATCGCAATTTACTGCTCGCCATAAAACATGTAAACCGTCAGTCAAGGGTTGTTTTCTGAGGACCACCCTAAGACCGACCGGCCAGTGGTCAGGTACAAGGAGTCCTTCGCCTTTAACCCACGGGGTCGCCGTAGGGCTTGACCCGCACCGCACTTGTTTTATACGTTTTTATTTCCTATACGTTACTTTGTATTACTCGCGAGCTTCCTGATCCGATTGGTCGCCGGTTCGAGGAACGTTACTTTTTGCTAGAGTTTCCACCAATCGTATAGGCTATATTTTTTGAACCACGCCTCTTTAGTTTGTTATAACCAGTTAAAAAAATAATTTTGAATTTTGAAAGGCTACAGAAATTGTTCATACAATTGGAGAGGATGGACTCTTAAGACCCTTAAAAGATGTATACTTTTTTAAGAAACAATTAAAATGGGCTCAAGGGGAATTTCATTGAAAATTTAGTTGAAATTTTAACGGTTAACTGACCTGTTTCAAGAAATCAACTGACCAGTTTATAAAATTAGAAACGGATAATAGCTAAAATGTAGCCTAAAATCATAACGAAATAAGAAAAAAATAAATACTTGAAGGTAATTAAATATACATTTAGGTTTGATGAGCATTCAATAATAGGAAAAGAAAAGAAAAGTTATATATATACTATTATAATTAGAAAATCTAGGAACAAGTGGGGTTGTAGGCGGTAGGGTTGACAAAGAATTAATACACTTTGTTAATAGTCAAGCTTTCGGAATTTATTCCTTCCTGGGTCAGGACATTAACGTGGTACAAGAGACCTTCATAAAAAAACTACATTAAAAAATTGGCTTGTCTTGAAAATTCCACTGTGAAGCATCGCTGACCAGTCAACTACAAAAAAGAGAGGGCTCTTGTGGGGCGGTTAAGCCGCCTGATATTTATTTAAAACATTGGAATAATTAAGAGATGTTCGATTAAAAATTCAATTGCGTCTCAATATAAAGCGTGAAGGCGCAAAGAAACCGACAGGACCAAACCGACACATCAGTTGTCACTGTGACCATCAGGATTTGTCTGCGGACTTAGTCTGCCGATTAGATCTTTGCCTGATAAAAATCTTCTCGTTTGTGAAAAAACTCAACGTTTTGTAGCAGTTTTTATATAGATAAAACTGCTATAAATTGCTCCTTTTAGACAATGGATACAAAATGTGTAGATTGCAATACCTACATTAAAAAAATATTTTGAAAACTGTTTTCCGTTATCATATCACATATTATTTCCGTTATAATATCACAGTATATACAGTACAAGTGGCAACAATGACAGAAATTAACTATAATAAGATGTTCGATTGTCATTTCTAACATGTATGGAAACCTAAATAAGTGTTTCCCATAAAACATACCTACAGGATTCCCATAAAATAATCGGGATGCCCTAGAATAAACTGTTCGAATTGAAACACAATATAACCGAAAAATACAATTAAAGAAACGGTGTATCCTGGAAAGGGGTCAGCCATTGACGATGGCCACTGTCCCGTACAGAGAACGGGGTGGCGGCCCTTCCGGTTCCGTGTGTTACTTTTAATCAAGTTCTCATTCACAAAAAGATGGTCGCTTCGTATCGACTCACTGACCTAGCTGGGAAAGAAAAACCTTACATGGAAAGAAATTGATATCAATGGGAAATCTATTTGTACATTTGTCTTGCTGTAGAAAATATAACTGGCCAAGAGCGAGTGGAGCTTGCACGAATACTGTTATACAGGGTGAGTTTCCTACGATGTTCTCTATTGGTATCTCGGAAACTACTGGAGATAGAGAGTCGGTTAAATGGGGAAAGAATTGCAGTTTTGTGGGGTCATAAATATGTGCCTTTCAGATTTTTGAAAAAGTTCATAGCTTACTAGATATTTCGAAAAAACAAATTTCGGCTATTTTAAAAATTGTCCCTAATTCCATCATTATAAGCTATTTTAGACAAAAAGTTTTCAGATAAAAGTTGTAGATAATCACATCCTTAATGAGACCGTGTTTTCCGTTTTTTTCTAAAGGCTGTCATTTTTGACATATGACACAAACATAGGTTTTTTTTAAATGGAAACCATAGTTGGCCATGACTTCATAAAAAGCGCCATTTTTTAAACTTTTTAGTGATGTAAGCTATAATATGTTTTCTTCGAAAAATTACTGAGTTATAGCCAATTCTTATCATTTTTAAACAATTTCACTTAGTTATCCAAGGAAACAAGTTCAATCGCCGTTGCTCTCAGAAATGTGAAGCTGTCACATCCAAACTTTGTAAATTAAAATAAACAAAAATTGTAAATATGAATTTTTCAAATGAAGAATTTTTTTTTTATTCACAATACAAAAATGAATATCAAATACAGGGTGGCGCACCTCATTCGACTCGGTGGATTATACGAAAACGGAAAGATGTAGAAACAAAATATTTTATGGGTATATGTGAGAAGGCAATGTGCATAATTTAAAATTATTTTAAATGTACAGGGTGTATCAGAACTAAGATCCATACCAAAGTTATATTTTTTTAAGGGTTTAATATGTTTAAAAGCTTTGGTTTTTGAAATATTTAAAGATATTTAAATATGCATGCTATAATAAAGAAGTTTGTCGACATTACTTTTCATAATTAATTCTTGTGCTGACTTTTAAGCGAGAGAAATAAACTTTGCTAAAAAATTTGATTGCTTACTTAAATGTATACAGAGGTATCAAAAATTGCTTTATTTCCCTTTAAAAGCGTCGAATTTGACCCACCCTGTACATTTAAATATCTTTAAATATCTCAAAAGTAAAAGCATTCAATCATATTAAACCCTTATAATAAATGCCTTATGTTATGCCCAAGAATCCAAAAATGAAATAAAATACCGGGTGTTCCATAAGAAAAACTATAACTTTGGTATGGATCTTAGTTCTGACACATACACATCCTGTACATTTGAAAATAATTTTAAATTATGCTCATTGCGTCTCTACACACACCCATAAAGAATTGTTTCTACATCTTTCCGTTTTCGTGTAATCGCAACCGAAGCGAATGAGGTGCGCCACCCTGTTTATTGCACGTGTGAACTTTATAAAAATAATTTACGGTTAAAGTAACGGTTGCAAGTAAAATATCCCTGTTTTACTTCTATTGTTAAGCCGAAAGTTATGGAAATTGTGATGTTAAATCAGAATAAGTCCCAAATCCAAGATAGACAGCTTAAAAAGTATAACATTTCAAACAGCCGTAACGAACTTTATTAGGAAGGCATTTCCCTTGTTCAAACTAACGATTATTTAATGCAGTTCTTAAGTGGCTGTCAGTTATTCATTTGGAAAAAGTTGGCAAAGTTACCGGTCGTCGACAATTTACATTTCATATTTTTATGGTCAACAATAACGACTGACCGAAAAATGTCATTTGTGACAGTTTCCTGTTTTTCCCTTCATTTTTAACCTAAAGGATTCAGCCATTGAGATCACTTGCCGGTTCACGAGAGTTCAAGAGTGGACGCCGGACAGTGGTCAATCCCGTTCAGCGCCTCCTGAAATGCGGAATGAGCACGAGCATAAGCAGTCCTGTTCAAAAATTGCCTTATAGCTTGTTTTCGGTCGTAAAGTTGCATTTACGATTTGTTTGGAAAGCACAGAAGGTTATTTTTGGAACGAAAACCTGAAATATAGAAATAAAATTAATAATTATTATATTTTACTAAAATATTATTTTATCATACCGTATTTTTTTAAAATCGTCCTTGGGCAATTTTGTAAAATTTCACTAATAAGTTATTTGTTTTTGACATAATTTGCTACAGTTAAATACAAAGCACTAATCCTATGATAGTAATTTTGGTTCTTTCAATTCTGTTGGAGCACTATGTTAGAATGCACTGGGCTGTAGTAACACTTTTCACTACACTAGTTGAAAAGGGTTTTGTTCTTTTCAGTCTTCTAACTAAGTCATCACTATCCAGGAGCTAGTGAGCCTCCATGTTGATGTCCTGATTGAGCCTCTCTTCATGTCTTGAGGTATATTTCCTGATAACGTTGTCGACCACTAACGTTGTTATCCACTTCTAAGTCCTTATGTAGATTGCCATTGCGAATATACAACGGTGCGTCAACAATACCTCGTGGTACCTTGTTTTGGAATCTTTGGAAAATATTTCGGTTGCTTTGTTTGGTACATCCCCAGAGTTTTTTTTTAAATACCATAAGTCCATATTGGCTTCAGGACTTGTTGATAGATCAAAAGCTTATTATACATTGACAGGATTGAATGTCGTCCTAGTATCCAGTACATTTTCTTGTACTTTAATTTGAATTCTTCAAATTTTTTCTTCACATGCGATTTCCAACCTGAGTTGCCGTTATTTTATCGACGAAAATCGGTATCTCTACCGTGCCCTTGTCAACCTCACGGTAGAGATACCGAGAGTCGTCGGTACAAATTTGCGATATCTGTCATAGGGCCGATCGGTAACTATGACAACAACAATCAACACGACGCTCATTGGCCGTACGTACCGATAGCTGTCGGTAACTTGCCGATACCGACGATTGTACAGAATAGCGCCCCAGGACAAGACACAAAAAATAAATAGATTATTGACACCCTGTACGTTACTTTTCAGAATTAATTCTTGTGCTGAATTTAAAGGTAGAGAAATAAACTTTACAGAAAAATGTTATTTCTTCCTTAAATGTATAAGGGGTATCAAAAATTGCTAGTCTATTTTAAATATTTATTTTACATAAAAACTTCGTTATTTCAAATGCAAAACTATGTATTTTTTTAAATATGTCGAAGCAGATTTAAATGTTCTTTCAAACTATATTAGGGTTTCCTATACCTATCTGGCTCAGATTTTGAATAAAAAGCGATTTTTCAATAAAATTGTAATCAATTGTAATCAAGATGGCTAGTGTTGTCATGGCAAGTTTCTAGTGACAGTCATGGCAAGTTTCTAGTCAGCTATTTTCAAAATCTAAATTAGTTTATGGACTTATTTAAATTTATACCAGTTTACTTTTATTTAATTTACCTACAATAGTTTAATAAATAATATTTATTAAATATGTGTTTATTATTCTATCAAGAAAAACGAAGAAGTAGTTCTTTGAATTATTTCACGATGACTTGTAGATATATGAATTTTCTATAAAAGACCAATTACGGCAAATTCATTTTCTTCACTTCCAACGATAGGTTTCTGCCTAATAATTTTTTTATAAACCACACTACCAGCTCTGCGAAATAGGAAAAGAAGTTTTTCAAAGTAACGCTTATCAGGAAGATTCCTATTTGGATATCTTTGAGCATAAGCCCTTGAGGCCAAGAAGCAATTTTCCTCACAAAATAATATCACTAGTAACATATCTATTCGTTCCGCCAGCAGGTACTGCTTTATTTTTCTTGATGAAGTATTGAATACTTACTTATTAAACTATTGTAGGTAAATTTAAGTAAACTGTTATAAATTATAAATAATAATGTCCATAAACTAATGTAGACTTTGAAAATAGTTACTAACGGTCATTAGAAAATTGCCATGGCGACACCAGCCATCTTGATAGCAATTTTATTTAAAAATCGCTTTTTATTCAAAATCTGAGCTAGATAGGTTGTGATAGGTAACCCTAATATAGTTTGAAAGAGCATTTGAATCTGCTTCGATTTATTTAAAAAAATACAGGGTGTTGCATTTGAAATAACGAAGTTTCTATATAAACTATATCCTTAAAATAGATCAGCAACTTTTGATAGCCCTGTATAAATTTAAGGAACCAATATCATTTTTCAGTAAAGTTTATTTTAAGTAAACCTTTAAACTCAGCATAAGAATTAATTCTGAAAACTAATGTACAGGGTGTTAATAGTCTATTCTATTGTAGCATGCAAATTTAAATATCTTTAAATATCTCAAAAACTAAAGATGTTAAACATGTTTAACCCTTATAATAAATACCTTTTTTTGGGCCCAAGAATACAAAAATGTAATAAAATACCGGGTGTTCCATAAGACAAAATATAACTTTGGTATGGATCTTAGCTCTGAAACACCCTGTATATTTCATAATAATTTTGAATTGTGCACATTATCTTCCCACATATACCCATAAAATATTTTGTTTCTACATCTTTCCGTTTTCATATAATCAACCGAGGCGAATGAGGTGCGCCACACTGTATACTGCTTGTACTCGATTCTTATTATCCCGTATGATCAAAAAAAAACGGCGTCAAAGACGACTACAAAATGACAATCGATGATATTTTGTTGCGGTCAATTTCTAGACGTCATTTACTAAAAATTGACATAAAACTTGTCAAAAATTAACACTAATTATAGGAAGATAGATAAAAAATGATAGAAAGTTGCCAGACACACAAACCCATTTTCAAAAAATATTATTTTTGAAAAAAAAAATTTTTTTTGATTGATAAAAAAAAGTAAAACTTCGATAGTTCGGTTACATATTGTAACAGTCACCGCCGAATTAATGAAATATCCGGATTAGTGGAGGAATATTTTTATAATGTTATTGTTTCATACTTTTATTGGTTTTAACTTTTAACCAAAACTCAAAGTTTAAACATATTTTTATTTAAATCAAAACGCAAAACGCTTATAAAACATATTAAAACTTAACACTAAACTTGTAAAATATACACTCAGATGCAAAAAAAAACGCAACGGAAAAATTTTTGGTCAAATTTTAAGTGTTATATTTTTGTTATTTTTAGCCCTAAGTATTTTCATAATTTTTTTAGCAAGCTGTATATAATTATATCACCTTTTATTCCTAAACTCAGTTTTTTTTATAAACCTGGCATATTATACACTATACAGTATTAATCATTTCGTGTGTAAAATTCCCTAAAATATAGTTTTACGGCCAGAACCATTTCTCCCGAGCATTTTGTTTTTTGGATCATGTCAATACATGCCTTCGTTAATTTTTAATAGCGAAATGAGCTTGCCACCAACAATTTGCAATTTTTTCAATTATCATTTCTTTTTTGAAGTTATTTTTCAATGTGACAAGGCGGCTTGGGTGATTATTGTGAACTATATACTACTATGAACTATCCATCACGTTCGCCGTTTGGCAAATCCTTGGCAGGAGAGTTAGAGGTCGCGAGGCAGTACCAGCTCAATTAAATGCGGTGAAAATGCCTCAATGATAGTAGTTCAGTCATTGGGGATTTTTGCTTGGAAAAAAGTCCGGAAGTTTTGCAACTTTGCAGGTTTATAGATTTTGGGGTCCCTATCTAAAATCCATAAAATGCACATTCCCAGACTTGCCGCCGGCGCCGCCATCTTGCCAAGATGGCGCCCAAAATCGGTATTTTGTGAATATCTCGAAAACTATTCGTTTTTCGCGAAAATTTGAGGAGAGGAAAATTAAAGAGAATACAATTTCCTATAAAAAAAGTTTTATGAAAATTTTCGCTTTGCAAAAGTTTGCGTTTAGGCACAAAATCCCTGGAAATTTTATAATTTTACGTAAAATATGATATATTATGTATAGTCGATTTTCCGAAATCAAATGTCGATTAGGGTTCACTAAAACTAGTTATAGTTTATTTTCTTCAATTTTGTCATAAAACAGTGGCGTATCATTAATTCGCTCATTAATTTATGAATAATTAATTTTAATTATTGAAAATGTGTACTTGTTTCCACACCACCCAAGAGGTAAAGTATATAGCGCGTTTATTTTAACGTGGTTTCTCTGGAATCTTACTCCACTAGATAAATTAAAAACTTTAACTTATCTGCACAAGCCCGACGGATCTGGCTCATCGATGTCAAAGTCGATCGTGTCTGCTGTGCTGGGCTCATCGGGGTGGTCTCTCAATACGTCCAACTCTTCATCTTCAGCCGCCAGAGGGATATCTACAGGCAAGTCCAACTCCTCTTCATCGGATTTGGCGAGTGACACTTCAGTGACGTTGTCACAGGATTTCCCATTGAAGTATGCACAAATCATTAAACATTTTATTCCTCCTGCTTTTCTGCATCCGCAGGCTTTACTCCCATAGTTGTTGGTTTTGCATTTACAGGATAAAAATGCCAATAGGGATTTTGGAGCTGGATCTTTCAATGTTGTGACTGGAGTAATGCTGTTTTTGTTTTCTTCCAACCCTATTCTTCGGCATCTTTGGTACAACCAGACCAATGCTGAACCTGGTGGTAAGTTCGCAATGAATGCTGTCCAGCACGACAATTAATTATTTATAAATTAATGAGCGAATTAATGATACGCCACTGTTTCATTACAAAATTGAAGAAACTAAACTAAAACTAGTTTTAGTGAACCCTAATCGACATTTGATTTCGGAAAATCGACTATACAACAACCCCAAACCCCTAGAAATATTACGATTTTGCGTAAAATATTATATATTACATATTTTACGCAAAATCGTAATATTTCTAGGGGTTTTGTGCCTAAATGGTTGACTTTAGCGAAAATTTTCATAAAACCTTTTTTATAGGAAATTTTATTCTCTTTAATTTTGCTCTCCACAAATTTTCTCGAAAAACGCATAGTTTTTGAGATATTCACAAAATACTGGTTCTGGGCGCCATCAGATGGCGGCAAGTCTGGAAATGTACATTTTATGGATTTTAGTTAGGGACCCCAAAAGCTATAAACCAGCAAAGTTTCAAAACTTCCGGACTTTTTTCCAAGCAGGCTCCTTTTTTGATCCCCAATGACTGGACTATAGTACGAACGGACGTATACAAGCAGTTATAGCAGCCAAGGGCGGCAATACAAAGTATACAAGCAGTTATAGCAGCCAAGGGCGGCAATACAAAGTATTAGGATATTTTTTAAAAATATTTTTTTCTGTTTGTATACTTGAGTATTACAGATGTTTTCTTTAATATCGTTAGTTCTGTTATCGTTATTAATGTTTATTAAAACATGGACTGTATCGTTAATCTTTTTACGTTTTTCTCTGCAGTGTAATAATGCAGTGTAATATGACGTTACGACAATCCAAACGCCAGCTAATCAAAAACGTCACCAAAACCATCTTGTCATATTAAAAAATTACATCAAAAAGTAATGATAATTAAAAAAATTGTAAATTGATCGTTATCAGTTCATTTCGCTTTTAAAAATTAACCAAAGCATGTATTGACATGAATCAAATAACAAAATGCTCAGAAGTCATGGTTCTCAGTGTTCTCACCATAAAATTATATTTTAGGAAAATTTACACACGAAATTATTGCACAGGGTGGTTTAAAGTTAAAGTAAAAACAACCTGTCGATTAACTCTGTATAATATGCCAAATACTAAAGTTTTTAAAAAGCTGAGTTTACCAATTACAGTTGATATAATTATATACAGCTTGCTAAAAAATTAATGAATATAGGGCGAAAAGTAACAAAAATATAACACTTTAAATTTGACCAAAAATTTCTCCATTGCGTTTAGTTTGATTTGCGTGTAGTGTCACGGCCTTGAATTTTTACATCGCGCGTAAAGTAATTTCACTTTAATAAGCTAAGTAGATTAAGCGAATTAAGAATTACTAGTAATTAAGCTTACCTCACGGCAAAAATGAACACGAAACAGTTTAAGAAAAAATATTTTTTAACAAAATCGAGATTACGATATCTATGAATTACATATTTTTAAGCATTATCCTACTACTTATATTCCTTTAAACTCTAAATTAGTACGTCAACGATGTCATAAAACGGCGGCAAATTGAAGGGTTAAAAGTTAGAATTTTAAGTGGATTTTTGACATCAATAAATAACGGTCTTCGTCCAGAAAGCTACCCTATAGACTTTCCAAACAAGTCGTTAAATGCAACTTACGACCGAAAACAAGACATCGAGTAGTTCTTTGCCGGGATAGCTCGTGCTTGTCCAGGATAGTTGAATTTCAGGAAATCCGCAAAACTGGACTGACCACCGTCCACTCCTAAACTTGTGAACCGGCGGGCACTTTGATCACTAGGGTTAAAAATGAAGGAAAACAGGAAACTGTCACAAATGACATTTTTCGGTCACTTAGTCTCATTGTTGTTTGAAAGACGTGTTAAATGTAGATTGCCGACAACCGGTAACAGGCAACAATCTTTTTTCCAAAAGAAATAAATGGCAGGCACTTAAGAACTGCATTAAAAAATCGTTAGTTTGTCGTACAAGGGAAAATGCCTTTCTAATAAAGTTCGTTACGGCTGTTTGAAATGTTATACTTTTAAGCTGCCTATCTTGATTTGGGACTTATTCTGATTTAAATTTTCAAAAATAATTTCCATATTTTTAGGTCTAATTTTAATAGGAGCTGTAAAACAAGATATTTTGCTTACACGTTTTAAAGCCGAAAGTGAATAATAATAAAAATTATATAAAAATCAATAGTTATTTTTTATACAAGACGATGGTATGTATTTTTTATACAGACAAATGGTATTTTGTCGTCGACCGAAAAGATTAATTCACGAGCGCGCAAGTTAATTAATTTCGAGAGACGATAATGCAATTTTATCGTCGTGTATAAAACAATATTTTTTCCCATAGCGAGTTACATTTTAAAAAATATTCAGAAATTATTTTTCAAAGAATTGTGAAAAAATATTGTGCTGTGTTGGCGTTGGTTTCTATGTAATTTGACAAATAAATAAAGCTGTCTTTTTAGTTGTCAGTTTGGAGTCAATATTTTTTAATTCTCTTTCGTGTCGATTGCCGATTGAATTGGAGCCAGAAATGGCTCAAAACGAAATATGTAAATTACCAACAGATATTCAGGCTGAGGCGTCAAACGCCATATCGAAACTACTTCCATTTAAATCCCGAATAACTTATGAAAAGGAATACAAAAATTTTCAAAAATGGAAGCAATTAAAAAACGTGCGAGAAGAAAGATCAAGTGAAAACATACGTTTAGCATATTTTTCTGAAAAATCAAAGGAAATGCACCGTCCAGTTTATGGTCGTACATATCAATGCTAAAAAGTACAATAATGGTGAATGAAAACATTGATATTTCAAGGTTAAGGATAAGCTATACCGTTTTTTAAATTTCCCTAGTAGTATAGTAACATCTAAACTTGGTAGATATAGCAAGCGCATAGCTTTTTTGAAGCAGTCATGTAGCGGTTACAAACCAAAAAAGTCAAAAATTTTAAACCCAGAAGATGTCGTGAAATTTCTTTGCACTGCTTTTTTTGCATTTAATCTACCCTTGCGGTTAAAGTACTATTTTATCTACTAGTTTTGATAGATATAAGGCAATTTTAACAGTTGCTATGGAAAAATGTTATTTTATTTTAAGTCTATGTTTATATTAATATAATATTTTTATGATTATCTAGTTAAATAATTAAAAAGACAATATATTAGCTAAGTAAATTACAAGTAAAAAATATGAAAAGATAAAAAATAAAATAATAAATAGATAGTAAGAAAACTTAACGAAAAAAAACAAATTGAGGTTTATTGTCTGATTGACTGTTGAATTCTTAACTTTTATATATCAGTTATTTTTCTTTAAACATAGAAACGTGTAATAAAATCTATAGTATATTTAACAAAACTTTGGTTGCACGTCATCAATGACACCATGCGTCGTCTTATAAAGTTTGTTGGTCGTATTATGATGTGCAACCAAAGTTTTGTTAAATATACTATATTTGCAGTTTGTTAATATAGAAGAAGAAATAATTTAATAATTCTAGTTTAATATTGGACTTTCTGTAATTTCTAGAAAACATACTAACTAATAGTAATTAGTAATAAATACTAACTAAATAGTTGTAACACAATACATATATTATTTAATTAGAAGGAACGAATGTATGTCCAACTGATAACTATAGTCAACTTTGGATACCTTGCTACCACTATACAGACTACACTGTTTTTGGAATTCCAAAAAATGTCAACTATTTTACCTAAACAACAAAATATATGAGTTTGACCGCTATTTTACCGTAAAATTTCTTTGTCAAATATCTTTTATAAAAAATATTTAATGTAAAATTTAACAGTGTTAATATACAATCTATATATATAAATCTGTAAGTCCTGATTCATTCATCACTGACTCATCAACGCCCAGACCAAACCCTTGACCATAGAAAGCTGAAATTTTGCACAGGGGTTCTTTTTATGATGTTTACGTAAGATAAGAAAGGATTTTTTAAAATTCATTCCCTAAGAGTGTAAAAAGGGGGGTGGAATATTACAACATTTTTATTTAAAAAACGGCCAAGTTTCCGGAAAAACGCTTAAACACGTATATTTTATATTTCTTTTTTTACATATTTTAAGATTTTTTTTTTTTAAAAATGTATACAGGGTGTTTCGAAAAAATCTGGTCATTGATTAATCACGATCCTGCTTTAAAGCGCTTGATGTAAAAGCTGATTTTTGGGAAAACGGATTGACTTTAGGGGTGTAGAGGTTCGATAAGAAGGGATTTTTTCGAAACTCGAATTCTAAGGGGTGAAACCACCCCTCAAATATTAGAATATTTTTTATTTAAACACCGGTGAGTTTTTTCGGAAAAACTCCCTAAACATGTATATTTTATTTTGTTGTTTTACATATTTTAAGATTTTTTAAAAATGTATACAGGGTGTTTCATAAAATATAACCATGATGAGTAATTACGATTCTACTTAAACTGTTTGACGTTTAAAGCTGATTTTGGCAAACAATAGATCAATCTGTAAAGTGTAGAGGTTCGATAAGGAGCGGTTTCTCGAATTTCAAATTCAAGCGGGTGAAAACGACCCTCAAATATTACAATATTTGTTATTTAAAAACGGTGAGCCTTTCGGGAAAACACTTTGGACACGCATAATTGATTGAGCCTTTTTATACATATTTTGAAATTTTTTAAAAAATCATACAGGGTGTTCCAAAAGTGGGGGTAATTGATTAACCACGATTCTGCTTAAACTGCTTGACGTAAAAGCTTATTTTCTTGGCAAACGGATTTTTTGAAAGTCAAATTCCAACAAGATAAAACTACCCCTCAAATATTATACCAAGTTATATAATAATATCGCCATATTGTTTGTTCTCATGCTGACATAAATGTGAGAAAATTTTATCTTAGTTTGTATGTTAATGGAAATTCTTGCTTTGCTTTATCATCACCATTACAAATGATTAATTCGACGCGAACGAAGTCGCGGGTATACACTAGTATTTTATAAAATGACACATAATTACACTGTCAAATTCTTCATAAAATATCTTTTAAATAAATATTTTAAATCTTTGACAAATAAATTTGATAGTGTAATACAGACACCAGAAAAGTCTAGGGATATTACAATTTTATCCAGCCATCGTCAGAAATTGTATTAATTGTATTTCTGATACAATAAAATTAAAATAAACAAATAGTTTACAGGACGTATTGGAAATAAAAATGCGAAATTTACCGAATTTTTCAAATTTACCTTGATTTTTACTGAACTCAAAAAAATACACACATTTTTTTTATTCCTAAACTGTGAATTAAGAGAAAAAAAAGACAAACCATTTTATTTAATAAAGGGTATGCCTCCTCTACTGTTCATTACAGCCCTACATCGTCTCTCCATGCTCCTGATCAGGTTGTCGATCTCTTCTTGAGGTATAGCCTGATGCCACGCTGCATTCACGGCCCGAACCAGATCCCTACGAGTTTCACGAGGCATACCCATTCTCAAAATTCTTCTTTGGACCGCGTCCCATACGTGCTCGATGGGGTTGAGGTCAGGAGATTGTGCCGGTCAGGGTAAAGATGTTTAATTGATGAGCATTGATAAATTCACTTACCACTCTGGTTGTATGAGGCCGTGCATTGTCATGCATGAGAATGAAGTTTCTCCCAAAATCATTGGCATATGGTAACACGACAAGCTCAAGAATTAAATCACGATATGTTATTCTGTTAGAAACCTTCAAGAAAAAACGAGATCGGTTTTTCGGCCTAGCTGGACTCCTCCCCAGACCATAACTGTTCCACCTTGATAGGGTGCACTTCCTGAACATGATCCAATCGAAAAAGATTTCCTGATTCTCTCTCCATACCCTAAGCCTCTCTCGAATCGGATGAATTCCAAAGTGACTCATCCGTAAGAGAATATTTGGTCCATTGTTCATCTGACCACTGAACATGATCTTGACTCCACAAATATCGTACCTCTCGATTTCCTCTCGTTAAGGGTTGAGCTTCCAGGGGCGTCTGCTTCTAAGCCGCTCTTTAATCTATTGCGAACAGTGTCAGGACTAACGGTTACATTATGTGTTTCCTGGAGAATTAAACTAAGCTCTGGTGCTGTAAAGAGTCGGTCGGCGTCAGCATTTAATTGTAAAAAAATGATCTTGCTGAGGGGTAGTAATGCGATGTCGCCCTGTGTGCCTTTCAGCAACATCACCACTTTCACGGTAGCGTGCAATCGCGATATTACACTTTGGTGTTGCATTTAATGCTCTGGCTACGTCGATTTGGCGCATTCCAGCTTCGAAGGGAGCATGTACCCATGGCCCTTAGCATTTCGTCTCTGTTAAGATGTCTACGATCCATAATGTCGTTTAATACTAAACAGAGTTATTTGAATGAATTCTGGGCCAGTTATCAAAACATAGCCAGTACATGGTTAAATTCGAACAATTGATGCTAGGTGCTTTTTATACATTTGACAAAAAATGCACAAACACTTCTGCAAATATCCCAAATTTAGAAATAACTAGTGTGACTATTTCGTTTCAATCGAAGTAGAAAGAATCGGCCTACAAATATGTGGTTGTTTAATGAAAACATTTATTTTTAATTTTAATAAAATGATATCGCTAGATTTTTCCGGTGTGGGTAGTATCCTTACTAAAGTATTTTAATCAAATAATTCTAAAAACTTCTATGTTTAAATAATAATATTCAATAGTTACTGTTTTTATGAAAAAAGAATTTAATTTTGTCCCGTCATTAGGTGTATAGTATTAGGAAACTAAATACGAAAATAAATATAAAAATGCAATACTAATTTTAAGATATAAACCATAAATTGGATGCAATTCTAAGATAAAATTCATCATCAAAACTAGGTTCTATCTATAAGTACCATATTCTGTAGGTACCATATTATAAGCAATATAAAATTTATTCTACGAGTAAGCGTCAAATTTCTTATTTACCTACACATGTTTTTAGGTCATCTCCGATATGTATATTTTGACGACCATTGACTTGTCGAGTTTAGAAAGACGCGAACAAACATTTATTTAACATTGAGATATAACCATAAGAAAAAAATAGTTAAATATAGATGGAACTAATCTGAACATTTTATTTTTAAATATTATTATGAATCCATAAAACGATATTTAACAGATGGAAAATAGACAGTAGTAATGATAAAGTTAATTATCTCAATTGCACTACTTAATTCAAAATTATGTATCAACAACAACAACAAATAACGCTTTATTGTGCAAAAAGCCAAAATATCTTCATCGACAAAGCATTTACAAAACAAACAAAAGCACAAAATTCAAAAAAAATTAAGTCATTAACATTACCACAATACACCAAAACACTTTTACTTTTACACTGGACGCGCGTTTCGCTAACCATGTTAACATCATTAGCAGATGATCAAGACTCAATGAGTGATGTGTAGATTTCTTAATGATTTTATTTATTGAATCTTTGATGATTTTTCTCTTATTTTTGAAATAAATAAAACTAAATAACTTATGTGAAATATTTAGAAGCACAAAGTATTATTTTTTTCTGGAATCTATCATCTTTGCATATATTTATTTCTCTAAAAGTTTTATACTGTAAATTTATAATGATTTTATATCTTTCATAAACATATTTTAACGTTAGACATTTTAATTTTATTTAATTTTCTTTATAGAAACACTTTATAATATTTAATTCAACGATAGAACTAATACTCAGAATAAAAACGAGATGTAATCTATCATTTTATTTTTATAAATGCAGTCCGTGCACCATACTCCATTATGAATATCAGTGTGTGACTATTCTCATACGGGACAGCCTTATATATCTTCGTTTTTAACGAACTTTTTCCGTGGATAATGGTTACCGCGATATATAGGAAGGGTGCGTCATCCTACTGCAGAGGAGATAACCCTTCGCT
>NW_022146047.1:26139-35584 GCF_002938485.1 Sitophilus oryzae
CAATACATATTTTATTAACGTAGTTTTCATGTAGTTAATGAACGGAAAAAGACGTAGTTTTTGAAGAAAAACTACACGTAGTTAATCAGGTAAATTACGTCTTAATTAACTACTTCCGAACCCTGGACGTCATAAATCTCGCTCCGAGGCTGTTCTATTAAGAGACGGCATTGCATCAGCATGGCCGCAAGTTACTAACATAATAAAATTTACACTAGAAAAGCCCGCGGGAACTGTCAAATTCAAAGTTATTCGTTTCACAGACTATAGTAGGCGTTACCCAGGGTGCTTCAACATCAAAAATTGGACAACTGAGAATTGACAAAATGTTCCTTTCTCGAATGAGACCAGAATTGGCCTAAGATCAGATAACCATCGAATTCGGATTCTCAGAGCTTCAGGACGACGAGCGAGACTTCAGGCTGCCAAATTTGTACCAAGATATAAAGGAGGAACTGTAATGTTCTGGGGAGATATTATGCTGGGAGCAAAAACTCTATTGTTACCACTTCAACAAACTTTAACGGGTCGGAGATAGGTTGATTTGGTGCTAGAACCAATCGTTAGTCTTTGGAGAGCTGCAATTGGGGATAATTTTAAATTCATGCACGATAGTGCACCTCCCTATACGAGCAGAGTGACTAGAGAATGTCTTGAAATGGAAGATGTCATAGTTTTGGACTGGCCTGCGTGTTCACCAGATCTAAACCCTATCGAACACTTGTGGGACTAGCTCAAAAGAACGGTTAGAGCTCGTCGAAACAATCCAGGATATCTTGCACAGCTTATTGATGCAGCATTAGCAGAATGGAAAAACATACCCCAAGACAACATTGATAATTTAATAAGAAGCATGCCCACGCGGATAAAAGCTTGCATAAGGGCTAGAGGTGACAACAATTATAATAAGAGTTTTATTAATAAACACAAAATTTTCATACGTCTCAAAAATTATGAAAAATAATAGATGATTCCCGAGGGGTGTCTCACTCGGGTAAAAAATGTACACGTACTGCCAAAATAATCTTTCACTGCCAAGCGACTGCCAATGACTACGAAGAAGACTGCCTATGACTGCCATGTAATTATTATAGGCGACTGCCATAAGACTGCCAATGACTGCCAGAGACTGCCAAGAAAATGTACACGTAATTCCAATAGTGAGACACCCCTCGATGATTCCATATATAATCAAAGATAATCGTTTGTGCCAACTATAATATTTTTTGATTCAATATCAAAAAATACGATCTTCTTAAGACCAACTGGCAGTAAGCGTTATTAAAAAATAAGAAGAGTACGGGCCAAGTAGCCTAGGGCTTGACCTCGTCAAAATTATCATCGATTGCTATTCCTCAGCCGTCTTCAACGCCGTTTTTTTTTTCGATCTTATGGTATTTCCTTTTTTTAAGATTATACGTTCAAAATCTAGAAAATTCGACATAAACCATGAGACTTTTATACATCCACCCTGTACGAACGTCTTACTACTTACTTACTTCAATAGTGCAATAAAAGATGCCGTGCGCTGTAAATAAATTTGCAGCATATTTGTCGCCGTTAGCTGGAAAGAAAATAACTGTCGCAAATTCATTATATTCCTTTTTATTTATAGAATCATAAACGAATATAGCTTGGAGGATATCGTTTGTATGCGCCACGTCACACAAACTTTTACAACGGGAAGTTGAGAATTTGCATATTATAATTGCGGTAATTTTTGCAGTTAAAAACGAATTTTTCATCCGTGTAGCGGGGAATAAGTTTTCTTAACTCTTTTAAAAAACACGATAGGTATATACTTATTTATAAGTATCAGTACAGTTATTGAGACTATAAAACACTCAGATACAAGTTTTCTGTTATTAAGGCGATATCATCCGCATATCTTAGGTGATTCAAGTATTGTCCACATATTTTGATACCTTTTTTCTTCCCAGTCTAAATCTTTGAAAACGTCTTCAAATGCCTGGTTAAAGAGTTCAGGGGATATTGTGTCACCCTGTCTGACACATCTTCGTATGCGAATTGGCTTTGTTGTTTCGTGGATTTTAATTGTTGTTGTTGCTTCGCTATACCGAGTGCGTCTCAAAAATGGCTCACCCCTATAACTTTTTTATTTTTTCAGATAAAAAAAACGAGATTTGGTATGTTAGTATATGATATACATTAGAATTGGTTGACATATTCATTTGTTTTCTGTCACTTCCTGTTTCGCCAGAAATGACTACAACTTTTGATTTTGAAATGGCACCCCCGGCATTTTTTTTACTTCATTCGATAGAAAATGACATTCTGAATAGAATGACATATAATATGTCAACTTTTGACATTTTTGTTTAAAACAAAATTGAATTTTAAATTTCAATCTAGAGTGCCATGGCTGTGTTAAAAACACCAATTTTTAATCAAGGAGCCTTTGAAAAATAAATTTGATCGTCTAATGTTATTCGTGTCTTGTCCTGACTGGTTAAAAGATGCCCAAATTGTATTTTTAATCACATCTCAATTTTTTCAAATGAAACGAGGGTGACTCATTAGCATATTTGAAAAAAGCATTTTTTTATGAATAATTTGATATCAAACACTTGGTATTTCGAGTCAAATTATCGTTATGAACCGCATGTTATAATTTCAAATAAACAATATGCGAAAATGTCAAAGTTGACATATGATATGTCATTCTATTCAGAGTATCATCTTTTATCGAATAAAGCAACAAAAAACCGAGGGTACCATAAAAATCAAAAGTTATAGTAATTTCCGGCGAAACAGGAAGTGACAGAAAACAATTGAATGCGTCAATCAATCATAATTTATGTCATATATTAACATACCAAATCTCAATTTTTTATCGGAAAAAATAAAAAACTTATAGGGGTGAGTCACTTTTGAGACGCACCCGGTATATGTTGGCTATTAAGTCTGCGTATCTGTAGTTTATCCTCTTAAGGAAGTTTTTACTGTCCAGTGCTCAATACTATCAAAAGCTTTTTCAAAATCTACAAATACTATATATAATGGGATGTTGTATTCATACAATGTACTTGTTGCCTCAAAATAAACATGCCTTTTTTCAAATACTGAAGAAAATATGCATTCTACCTTCAACTTCCTACATTAGAAAACTTCCTACTACATCCAAATTTATTAAATTCTAACTATAAACTTGATACTTCACCTGAAATTTAAATAAAGCTCCTCAAGAGAATAAGAGATTGTGTTTCGCCTCATTTCCTACTTCTCAACATGCACTAATCATTTGTTTCAATTCTTGAAAGAACGCGTTTATAATGAAGGAAGAACAGGAACGCTACATAATAGAGGGTTTCATGTTACACGAATGCAGCTTTATTATATTTTATTTTCCAGGAAATTGTTATTTGTATTACACATTGTTTTGTGGTCTTTAAATAAGGAAATATGATTTTAATTAAAGAATATATAAATATTGCGTACACAATATTTTAATAATTAACTATAAAAAAATATATACAGAGTGGTACGAACTGTATTCCGGAAACTTCGGCGGTATATTGTGCAGATAAAGATAAGTAAAATTTCCTATAAATGTATGTCCTAAGATGCTTAGTTTCGGAGATACATGGTGTAGAACATAGAATAACTAACGGAAAGAAATGAAAACTCCTATGTTAAAGCCTGGAAACACGCGCTCGACGCGATCCAAGCGGGCTACTGGCAGAACTAAAAGTTCGCGCCATATTTTTAAATGGACCTTTACTGCCAGTGCATAAGTTTTTTACTTATATTTGGTAATTTCAATCTAGATTATGAATTTATTTGTAACAAAACACTTTACAAAATAAAAATAATGTATTTTGATACAAATAAATTAATAATCTAGGTTGAAATTATCCCTGAAATTAGAATAAAACACGAAAAATCTGTAACTTGATTATTTTATTATAACATTGTTAAAATTACATATACCACATTCAACAATATACAAGTATATATAAAAGTTATCAGAATTTATACAATCAGTTATAAGTAATTATAAAAAAGGGGTTATAAATTATAAATAAATAAATCATTATATAAAAGACATATATCTAGTTAACGTGTATATAATTTGATAATATAACTTTAATCTCAACTTTAATGACCTATTCAAATAGAAACATCTTACAATTCGCGTTATATAATACACAAAGCCAAGGGACAAAATTGTTAGTAAATATATTCTCGATGACTCGAAGCATTCTTTTACAAACAAAACAGGACATATAAAGCTTATAAATAATACAAGGGTATAGAAAATATATAAATAAGTAAATACAAATATATTCTCAAACTAAATGATTATACTCGTTTAAATAAATAAATGATCTTTTTAAAATTACTTGTTTGTCTTTGCAAATTTATTTAATATTTATCTAAAAGCGAACACTTACATAAATTACTGCACAACCTTTAAAATTAAGCTTTTAATATGTGTTATACAAATTCTTGATTCGATATAAATTCATTTAAATAAAACTTTAAAATTAATGATCTTCCAAATTTCTGAGACAGCCATTTTGTTGAAAGAATTTGTTTTGATTATGAGAAATTTCATAAAAATTATCACAGGGA
This sequence comes from Sitophilus oryzae, assembly GCF_002938485.1. Classification (NCBI taxonomy): domain Eukaryota; kingdom Metazoa; phylum Arthropoda; class Insecta; order Coleoptera; family Curculionidae; genus Sitophilus; species Sitophilus oryzae. The sequence goes on from NW_022146047.1 coordinate 30,736, forward strand.
TTAATTAATCTTATATATTAAACTACTTGGCTTTTAAATTTCACAATCCTATCGTCCAAAATACTCTAAATTCGAGAAAATCCGTAAAATATTCCCATAAAAACAAATCACAATTCACTTTATTCACTTTCACTTTACAGAAACTGACAGACTGGTCAAATATGGAATGACGTTTATTTTTCAATTTATTTTACTAATTTAACTGATCCGGGTCACTTAGAAATTAAATTTTTACTAAATTATTTAATTATAATTGTTTCTGGCGAAAGCAAACTTCATACCAATATTTATTCATAGAGTAACAAAGCACATCACTGTTAAATTATCAACATTTTATATAAATATTTATATTTTTCAACTACTCCAATTACTCAACACAGAATCAAACGAATTGTTAATTAAACTATAACTATACTTTGTGGATGACTTGATAAAATCATGATGAAATTAAAGTCCCTAGATGAATATCTAGGGACTTTAGATGAAATTTCTACGCAGCGCCATCTATCCCTCTACTGGCAGAAACTCAACCGTGTTTCCAAAATTCAAATGGCCGCCTGGTGTAGAAGTTTCATTTTTATTTCCATTTTTTCCAAATAATTTCTGAACTAACGCCAATATTTGAATAAAAAATTTTGTCTGGAAGTCACGAGAAATTTGATTTTTATATCAATATGACTCCTACTTGTAGAGGGCGATACCTGGATATTTCTTAACTGATTTGAGAAGTAATAAGTTTTCGTCCATACCTGTATAAAACTGCTGAGTAAATAATATACATCTAAAAAGGTCTCTTGGTAAATATCGCTACGAATAATGGTTCTCGAGATATTTGGGATCAAAATTAGCAATACCTGTCATCATTGACATAAGTTAAACATGTTGACTAAATAGTTAATAGACTGAAATCATAAATTTGAAATTATTTTTGTCAAAAGTTCAATAGAAATTGTTTTATCATCATTTTTTCGAAGAAAAATTTATGATCAATTAAAAAACGTAAAAAGTTTCCAAATTTATCATTTCAGATTCAGCCAAATAACTATCTACTCAACATCTTTTTTTTTAATAATAACATGAAGTGACAAATTCCATTCTAAACATCTTGAGAATGGTTGCTTGTAGCGACTTTTACCAAGAGACGCTTTTTACGTAAAAAATCACGGAAATGTACATTTTTTCACTCATCAGTTTTATACAGGTACGGACGAAGAGTTATTACTCTTCAAATCAGTTAAAACACATGTAGGTGGCGCCTCCTACAGATAGGAGTCATATTGGCATCAAAATCAAATTTCGCATGTCAAAAGACTCCTAGATACCAATTTTTATGCAATTTTTTCATTAAGTTTAAGATGTTATATTTTTTACTTTTAGCCCTATTTTCATGAATTTTTTTAGCAAACTGACTATAAATCTATCAACTTTAATTCATAAACTCAGTTTTTTATAAACTTTAATATTTGGCTCATCATACAGGGTTAATTGAAGGGTCCTTTTTTAACCTAACTATAAAACACCTTGTGCAATAATTTCGTGAGTGACTTTTCCTAAAACATTATTTTTCTGTCAGAACGTAATATAATCTAAGGTCAGAACCATGTCTCCTAAGCATTTTGTTTTTTGACTCATGTCAGCACATGCCTTGGTTAATTTGTAAGAGAAAAATGAATTTGCCACCGACAATTTGCAATTATGTTATTTTTTATTATGTTATTTATGATATCGTCGGTGAAACGTGATAAACTGCTAACTCCATTATTCCTAATTTTACAGGAGAGCAAATAAACGGTACAAAAAAATATCTACACATGTGGGAAGTATTTTGATGCGTTAATATGATAAAGAGATAAGAATTTTATTTGCTGGGGAACAATAAAACTCAATATTTCGTGTTACGTCATTTTTTTAGACACAATAGAGAGATAGATATTCGTATTGCAGAAATAAGAAATAAAAATATACTTCTGGAGATAGCAACCTTTATTGTTCGAAATTTTGAAAGTGGAAATAAATATTACCCAAACAGATTTATAAATAATCAATTAAATTTCAAAAATATGATATTCATAACCATATATTTATAATATCGTCGGTCTAGAAGCAAAACATACAAGTCCAAAAAACGAATAAATTTTTTAAGGAAAATTTTAAAATTTTGCATTTTTTAAAGAACTGAAGTAGCAGAATTTTGGACTTAATGAATATGAAAATAATTTAAAAATTAAACTTATAATTCTTAGAAGATATGGTAGAATCCTTCCATGCTTATCCTACTACTACTACTGCCATTACTCGCTGACGAGTATTTGACACGCATCAGAAGATGGGCGTTTTCTTTCATGAGCTTTTCTGTGACTGAAAAGCCCGATACGTGATGTTCTCTTTCTACCGCACTCCAGACATTCAAAAATCTCATGCTTATCCTAATTTTTATACAACGGTAGAATATAGACCGAGCTTGTGAAAGACAGTGCGTGATTTTATTAAATTTTTATTACTTTTCTACTTATTTTCTTTAATTTTTATAAAAATTATGTATCATTTACGTGAAAATACGTTGAAAAAAATAAAACTGATTAGGTATTATGGAAATTCTTGTACAAGTAAGTAATGTTATTTAAACCATTTATAGCACGCCGATGAATTGCTCGTATATAGAGAATTTCGTTTTTCCCCTTGAGTTAAAATAAAAAATTGTCTTTAATGAGAAAAAATATGTTTGCTTTTTCCCTACTTATAGAGTATTTTTTCTCTTTCTAATGGTATAAAAAAACTTATTAACGTAAAAAATGGAGTTAGCAGGTTATCACGTTTCACTGACGATATTATTTTTTAATTTCACGAGATGACTTGATGAAGAAAACATGGTTCTGACTAAAAAATATTGTTTTACGGAAATTTGCTAACGAAATTATTGCACAGGGTGTTTTAAATATAAGATAAAAAGCAACTCTTCGATTAACCCTGTATAATAAGTCAAATACTAAAGTTTATAATAAACTCAGTTTACAAATTAAAGTTAATATATTTATCAGGGTTGGAAAAAATCATCAAGTGTCGAATTCAACGAGTGTACAATTTTTTCCTCGATTACTGTTCATATTATTTGCAATGTTTGTGAAATTGATTAAAAAAGTATTTGTAATGTTTTAAAAGAAATAGTATGTTCTATTCGGAGTAAAAACAACTTACTTCGGAGTAAAAACAACAACGTAATTTTTGTGCCTCCTAACCTAACCTAATGTCGGAATAGTTTTACGATGGTCCTTCAAAGGTACAGAATCGTCAAAAAAAAGTATAATTTGTATATTCCTAATAAAACAATACACTATTGTTCGGAAATAGTCTTAAGTCGAGAATCAAATTAGTATGTATTTTCTAGTGTCAAAGTGTAAAGTACTTACTGCAGATCAAAATGTCGGTATAGGAATTTGGAAACATACAACCGTGTCCAAAAAAATAAAACAACACATTTTCTGACAACGATTATAGATTCTCGGGAATGAAGATAGTCTCTATATCAGAAGAACCTAGTTCTGGCACTAGACTTTGGCGAATGATATGTATTCGAACAGCAAATTTTTGTCACTTATACATAATCACTTATAAATAAATGGATTCACACGAAATTACTTCAAAAATCGGTCCAACATTTAAATTGATGAATATAGATATTTTTATATAGTTTTATAACATTTACAATTATTCTTCGCTTTATTATCTGTTATATCTGTTATAAAAATATTTTTTCTAGTTTCCTAGGGCACATTTTTATAACTTTTACAGTTATTTTTTTATTTATTATAAAGTTTCAATATTTTTTTTTTAATCACAAATCACATGATTAAAATTCAAAAAATCACTTGATTTAAATCATGATTTAAATCATTTGATTTAAATCATGCCAACCCTGATTTATATACAGTTTGCTAAAAAAATCAAGGAAAATATAACATTTTAAACTTGACCAAAATTTTTTCCGTTGCGTTTTTTTGCATCTGGGTGTAGATTAAATTTAGAAGAAGGAAAACCTATAAAAATCCAGTGGTTCTCAAAATGAAAGCAGAAAAATACAAACAACAAAAAATACTTATATAGAACCAGTAAAAAGTTATTTCTTTATTTCTATCGATTTTTGACAGAGATCCGCAACTGACATTTTACAGTCATTTTGAGGATTTTGTAATAACGTTACTATTGACTGAAGTCCTGACACAATATACTCATAGATTTACTACATCTGAACCGAACCAATTTAGAGTAACTAATAAAAAAAACATAAAATAGGCTTGGAAAAATTGCAAAATGTGTCAGATGTAACGCTAAACATAACTGTCAATAATGGGGGTTCATAATGTCATAATTTTATTCAAAGAGTCTAAAAACACTCACCGTATAAAAAGAGCGTCAGCAAACACACAGCACTCAGAACACCTCTCATTTTAACCAAATTCGCCTTCAACGTTTTTTATTCAGTCACTATCACCATCATTCCCAACACTGTCTCTATCTATGCTCACCGACGTCAAAACCGAAAAATCCTCACGCGAAACCCACGTGGCTCGACGTCAAATCGTGCAAGTGCAAACGGGTGCTCATACCCGATCCCGCACGCGAACTGAACGGCGGAAACGGCGGCGTCGAGACGTCTTTAGCGTCTCGACGCCCATTGGCCGACGCCGACGCCGCCGGCCAATGGGGAGGCGGCTGGACGCGCAACGGTCTCAAGTTTGTTGACGGGATCTCGCGATTTTGTTGTTTGCGATATTATGCAGGCTTGCGGGTTGTTTTTTGGGCTGTTTTGTAAAGATTCGGTCTGATTTTGTGTAGAAAATTAAATATGTGG